>NW_024470381.1:0-116457 GCF_900496995.4 Aquila chrysaetos chrysaetos | reverse complement strand
GGCGTCAGCGCCCACCTCGACAAGGCCTCCATCATGCGTCTCACCATCAGCTACCTGCGCGTCCACCGCCTCCTCGCCGCTGGTGAGCCCCTTCCAGGACTCCCGTAGGACCTTCTGGGACCCCCAAAAACCCAGGGGACCTCCTGGGGCCTCCTGGGACCTCCGGGAACCCATGGGACCTCTTCACATCTCCTGGGACCCCCAGGCACCTATGGGATCCCCTGAGCACCCACAGGACCCGCCAAACACCCCAGACCCCGTAAGGTCCCCCAATCATCTCAGCCTCCTCAGCACCCTGGGGACCCCCAAGCACCCACAGACCCCTCCCAGACCCCAGCCCCTCCCCAGCACCCGGGGGACCCCCAGGGCTCCCCCACCACCCTCCACCCAAACACCCATAGTCCCCCCAAGCAACCCAGCCCCCCTTAGCACCCTGGGGACCCCCTGAGCTCCCTCAGCCCCCTCTCCCCAAGCACCCCAGTACCCTGAGATCCCCTCACCCCCCGGCTCGGTGATGCACCCATTCCGCAGGCGCCTGGGCGGCAGCAGCGGAGGAGGTGGATGGGTGCTACCTGAAGGCGCTGAGCGGCTTCGTGATGGTGCTGAGCGAGGCGGGGGACATGATCTTCCTCTCTGAGAACGTCAACCGGCTCCTGGGACTCAGCCAGGTTTGGGGGGGGGGCGGGGGGGGAGCACCCCACTACTCTGCCTGCGAGGGGGTCCCTGGGCACCCATGGGTGGGGGGGGGTGGGGGGCAGGGGGGGTGAACAGGCAGCTGCTTGGGTAAGGCATGCCTGGGTGCTTGTGCAAGGATGCTTGTGCGAGGGTGTTTGTGTGAGGCTCCATGCAAGGAGTGCTCGTGTGAGCGTGTTTGTGCAAGGGTGCTTGTGTGGGGCTGTTTGTGTGAGGCTCCGTGCAATGGTGTTCACACGAGGGTGCTCGTGCAAGGGTGTTTATGCAAGGGTGCTTGTGCGAGGCCCCAGGCGAGGGTACTTGTGCAAGGGTGCTCGTGCAAGGGTGCTCATGGAAGGGTGCTTGTGTGACGGTGCTTGTGTGAGGCCTTGTGCAAGGGTGCTCGTGTGAGGTGTGCAACACCCCCTCCCCGTGTTGTCCCCCCCCGCAGCTGGAGCTGATCGGCCACAGCGTCTTTGACTTTGTGCACCCCTGTGACCACGAGGAACTGCAGGACGTGCTCAGCCCCCGGCAGGGTGAGACCCCCAGGACTCCCCAACTACCCCTGGGACCCCTCTAGTGCCCCCCCCAGCAGCCCTGGAACCCCCCCAAGCACCACTGCCCTCCCCCCAGCATCCCTGGGTCTCCCCTGGGACCCCCCCAAACACCCTTGGGACACCCCCCTCAGCATCCTCCAATGACCCCCAGCACCCCTGGGACCCCTCCAGCACGCCTGGGTCTCTCTTGGGACCCCCCGCAGCTCCCCCTGACCCCAGCCCCCCCCAGCAGTGCCACGGCGGCGGGGGGAGCGCTCGGGGTGCAGCTTCTCCCTGCGGATGAAGAGCACCCTGACGGGACGCGGGCGCTGCCTCAACCTGAAGGCAGCCTCCTGGAAGGTGGGGGGACGTGGGGGGGTACGTGGGGGGACACAGGGACATGGGGATGTTGGTGGGAATAGAGGGATGTGGGGGGACATGGGACGTGGGGGACTTGGGGGGACGGGGAGATGGGGGATGTGGGGTGACATGGGAACACGGGGGGATGGGTCACGGAGGGATGGGGGACCCAAGGAAATGGGGGAATTTGGGGGGCAATAGGGGGATGTGGGGACACATGGGACATGGGGACAAGGGGGGGACATGGGGGGACAGGGAGGTGAGGGGGGACATCAGGGGATAGGGGGACATGGGGACAAGACTTGGGGGGACATGAGGGTCTAGGGGGGACTTGAGGGGGATAGGAGGACATTGGGGCATGGGGGGGGCATGGGGGAGCAGGGGGGACATGGGGGGGATGGGAGTAATACAGGAGGACATGGGGGGCGAGGGGGGGGATGCAGTGACAGGGGGGACATGGGGGGGCCAGCACCGTGGCAGAAGGGACTGGGGGGTCCACAGGGGTTCTGGTGGGGTCTCTGGCACCACTATGGCGGCCCCCCTCAGGTGCTGCACTGTGCGGGGCACATGCGGTCGTATGCGGGGGCTGGGGGGGGCGACCCCCCCCTGCGCTGCCTGGTGCTGATCTGCGAGGCCATCCCCCATCCGGGGGCCATCGAGACCCCCCTAGGCTCCGGCACCGTCCTTAGCCGCCACTCCATGGACATGAAGTTCACCTACTGCGATGACAGGTGGGGGGAGTCCCCTGTCCCCCCCCTCCCAACTTCCCGGACCCCCCCACGCCAACACCCCCCACCCCCCAAACCGCAGCACCCTCCAGGTCCCTGCACCCCGGTATCCCAACCCCCATGCAGACCCCCAGACCCCCAGCACCCTGAACGTGTTCCCCCCCACCCCAGTCCCCTGGCACCCCAAACCATCCCAACCCCCCGAGAACTTTGTTTCCCCCCCCAGCACCCCAACTCCCCCACCAGACCCCCAGCACCCTGAGCACTCCCCAAGACCACCAGGACCCCAAAACCTTCCCCCTACCCTGGACCCCAGCACCCTAAAACCTGCCCATGCCCCCAGACTCCTGCACCCCCCCCCAGCACCATAAATGCCTCCCCAGAGCCCTGGGACCCCAAAACCTCCCACCCCACAGACCCCTGCCCCCCCCCAGCACCCCCACCCCATCTGACAAGACACCCGGACCCCAAGCACCCTGAATCCCCCCAGACCCCCAGAACCCCAAACCCTGAACCCCCTGGACCACAGCACCCCAAACCCACCCCCCCTGGACCTCTGCCCCCACCCAGCACCCCAACCCCCCCAAGACTCCCAGAGCCCCAGCACCCTGGCCCCCCACCCCCCAGGACCCCTGACACCCCAAACCCTCCCCTGGACCCCCAGCACCCTGAACCTGCCCTCTAGACTCCCAGCACCCAAACCCTTCCACCCCCTGGATCCCCCACCCCCAGCACCCTGACACCCCCCCCCCCCCCCCCAGTTTCCAGCACCCCACAACCCCCCAGACCCCTGGCATCCTACGCCCCAGACCCCCACCCCTCAGCACCCTGAACCGCCCAGACCTACACCCCCCCCAAGAACCCCAACCCCCCCATACCCCCAGTACCCCGAAGGGCCCCCCCCAGGACTCCATAGAGCCCCCCCAGGACTCTCTTGGCCACCCTCGACCCCATAAGTGCCCCCCAGGGCCCCTTAGGGGCACCTCAGGGCTCCATAGAGGACACCCTGCACCCCATAGGGCCCCCCCAGGACCTCATAGGCGCTCCCCAGACCCACCCCACACCTCATAGACCCCCCCCTCGACCCTCTTGGGGCCCCCCTTGACCCTTTAAGGGCCCCCCAGGACCCCTTAGGGGCACCCCAGGGCACCATAGGGGACCCCCAGCACACCTTGAGGCCTCCCCTGACTCCACCAGACCCCCAAGAGCCCCCCCAGAAACTCATAGAGCCCCCCCTGACACTCTTGGGGCCCCCCTCGACTCCATAAGTGCCCCCCAGGACCCCTTAGGGGCACCCCAGGACACCTGAGGGGACCCCCAGCCCCCCCAAGGGGTCCTCCGAATCCCCCAGGCCCCCCAAGAGCCTGCCCAGGATCCCCTTGGGGCCCCTCTCAACCCCATAAGGGCTCCCCAGACCCCTTAGGGGCACCCCAGGACACTATAGAGGACCCCCCTGCACCCCTTAAGGCTCCCCCCGACCTCCCCAGGCCCCCAAGAACCCTGCCCAGCACCCCCAAGAGCCCCCCAGAACCCTCTTGGGGACCCCATAAGTGCCCCCTAGGACCCCTTAAGGGCACCTCAGGACACCAGAGGGGACCCCCAACCTCCCCAAGGGCCCCCCCCCGGGGAAGGGGGGGAGCGATTCGGCAAGCCCCAGGGGGCCCAGCTGAGTCGGGGTGCGCAGGATCGGGGAGGTGGCGGGGTACACCCCTGAGGAGCTGCTCGGCTGCTCCCTCTACGAGTACGTCCATGCTCTCGACTCCGACACCCTCAGCAGGAGCGTGCACACCCGTGAGTGCCCCCAACCCCCCCCGGCACCCCAAGATCCATCTGGGAACCCCAAGATCCTCTTGGGAACCCCAGGATTCCCCCTACACCCCAGTATCTTCCTCGGAACCCCAATAACCCCCCATGAACCACAACATCACTCCTGCACCCTGAGCACCCCTGTGTCCTCCTGGGTCATCCCTGGGCACCGCGACATCCCCCCTGGGCACCCCTGAGCACCCCAATGTGCCCTTGGAGCACCCCTGGACACCCCGACATCCCTCCTGGGTCACCCCAATATCCCCTGGGGCACCCCTGGGCACCCCGACATCCCTCCTGGGTCACCCCAATATCCCCTGGGGCACCCCTGGGCACCCTGGCATCCCCTCTGGGCACGTCTGGGCACCCCAGTGTTCCCCCTATCTCCCCTTGGGTACACCTGGGTCACTCCTGGGCACCCCGACATCCCCTCTGGGCATCCCAGTGTTCCCCCTATCTCTGGGTACACCTGGGTCACCCTTGGGCACCCCAATATCCCCTCTGGGCACCCCAACATCCCCCCCAGCATCCCTGAACACCCCAATATCCCCCTGGGGCACCCCTGGACACTCTCCCCCCCGGCACCCTGCCCCCCCCCCCCCCCCCGGGTCACCCGTGGGGTGCTGGCACCCCGCAGTGCTGAGCAAGGGACAGGCAGTGACGAGCCAGTACCGGTTCCTGGCCAAGCGCGGGGGGTTCCTGTGGGCGCAGACCCAGGCCACCGTCATCGCCAACAGCCGCAGCGCCCAGCCCGAGGGCATCGTCTGCCTCCACTTCGTCCTCAGGTTGGGGGGGGGACACGGAAAGGGGGGGGGACACGGAATGGGGGGAACACACAGAACAAGGGGGACATGGGTCCTCTGCGCGGTGTTGGGTGCCCATGGGGTGTTGGTGCTTCAGAAGTGGTGCCTTTTGGGGGGGGGGTGAGGGTGCAGCACCCCAAAACTCAGCCCGTGAACCTGGGTATCAGGGGGGGTTGGCACTCTATGCTCGGTGCTGGGGGGGGGGGGCACCCAAAATCACAGACCCTGTACTCAGTGCTGGGGGAGGGGGTCAGCACCCCATACCCAGTGCCTGGGGGGAGGGTCAGCAGCCAAATCTCATATCCCATTCCCGGGGTGTGTGTGCACCCCATAAATAGTGCCTGGGGGGTGTCAGCACCCCAAATCTCATACCCTGTATCCAGTGCTTGGTGTGGGGAGTGTCAGCACCATAGACCCAGTACCCTGCAGCCACTACCCCCAGCCCATTTCCCGGGGGGGGGGTGTTTGCTGCCTGACAGGGGGGTCTGTCCCCCCTCCCCATCCCACGGCGGGGCTGACGGCCCCCCCCCCCCCCCAGCCGCGTGGAGCAGCGGGGGGTGGTGCTGTCGCTGGAGCAGACCCAACGCCAGGGTGAGGGGCGCCGCCTGCCCCCCCCCGCCCCCGGCCCTGACACCCCCGACGCCGTCCTCAACCTCAGCCTCGGTGGGCACCAGTTGCAGCAACTGGGAGCACTGGGAGGGGATAATGTGGTGCTGGGGGGGGGGCACTGGGAGGTGATGGAGGTACTGGGAGCACTGGGAGAGGATCATGGGGGCACTGGGGCTTGGTGCATGGGGGTCTGGGGGGGTGCCTGGGATCTTGGGGGGCTGGGGGGCATCCCTGGGGTGCTGGGAGGTCCCTGGGGATCTTGGTGGGGTGCTGGGGATGCCCAGCCCCATGTGATGGTGCAGGTGGGGGGTGCGGGGGGCTGTGGGGTCTCTGGGGATCCTGGGGGGGTCCCCCACCCCATGTGATGGTGTGGGTGAGGGTAGGGGGGCTGTGGGTGCTGGGGGGGGTCTCTGGAGGTGTTGGGGGGGTTCTTGGGGTCCCCCACCCCATGTGATGGTGTGGGCAGGGGTGGGGGGCCCGCGGGTGCTGGCTTTTGTGCGCCCAGCCCACGTCCCTGAGGCAGTGCTGCAGCGGGACCCCCGGCGTTTCTGCTCCCCCGAACTCGCCCGCCTCCTCGCCCCCATCTTCGACCCCCCCCCCAGTGCCCCCCCGCCGCCGCCCCCGCAGCCCCTCTCCAGTGAGTTCGGCCTTGGGGCTTTGGGGGGGGTGGTGGGTCCCAGCCAGGCTATGGGGGTCTAGGGCGGGGGCCCTGGGGAAAAAATGGGGGGTCTCCGGGGGAACATGGGGGGTCATTCCCAAGCTTGGGCAGGGCATGGAGGTGGTTTACCTTGGGGGGGGGGGGGGGCTTGTTGTCTCAGCAAGCTATGGGGGGGTGTCTCTGGGAGGCCTTTGGAGGTCCCAGCCAGACTTTGGGGGTCAAGGAGGGTCCCTGGGGAAAACAGGGGGGTCCTGGGGGTCCTTCCTAAGCTATGGGGGGGGCTGGCTGGGGGGGGATCCTGATAGAATATGGGGGGGCAGTTTGGGGTGGGTGGGAACCTGGGGGGTCCAATTCAGTCGGGGGGGGGGGCAGGTATGTGGTCCTGGGGGGGTTCTGGGGGTCCATGGCTGTACCCCCTGCCCCCCCAGCCCCCTGGGGACGAGCTGCTGTTCGAGGTGCAGAAGCTTTTCGCGGGGAGCCCGGGGCCTGGCACGGCCCTGCAGGTACAGGGGGGTGGCTGGGTGGGACCCTGCGTCCCACGGGTGGGACCCTCCCCCTGTCCCCCTGTCCCCCCTGTCCCCTCTAGACCTGGCCATGCTGGGGGGTGTGTGTGACCCTGTCCCCCCTGTCCCCCCAGGCGTCCCCCCTGGACCTGGCCATGCTGGCCCCCTACATCCCCATGGACGGCGACTTCCAGCTGGGCGGGGCCGAGGCGCCGCGGGGGCGGGGCCCGCGCCCACCGGGCTCCGCCTCCGCGGCCGCGGCCCCGCCCCTGCGCCCCCGCGCCCGCAGCTTTCCCGGGCGCGGCTCCGCCCCCTCCCGCCGCGGCCCCGCCCTCCCGCGGTGGGGCAGCGACCCCGCCCTCGGCCCCGCCCTGACGCCTCGCCCTGCGAGGAAGAGGTGGGCGGGGCCGCCGCGCGGGGGCGGGGCTAAGGGGCGGGGAACGGATTGATAAGGGACTTTCGGGGGGAGGGGCTCTCTGGGGAGGGGCTTTCTGGGGGAGGGGTTTGCTAGGGGAGGGGCTTGCTAGGGGAGGGGCTCGTTGGGGGGCTTGTAGGGAGGGTCTCGCTGGGGAGGGGCTTATTGGGGAGGCGTGCTCTTAGGGGAGGGGCTAAGGGGGGCGGGGCGGGGCTTATTTCTGGCGAAGGCTGATGGCGAGGGGGCTTGTGAGGACTGGGGGGCGTGGTAGGGGGCGTGGTAGGGGGGCGTGTTGTGGGCGTGTCGTGGGCGCGGTGTGACGGTGCCGCGCAGGGCGCGGGAGCCGAGCGGGGAGGACGCGGGGGCTCCCCTGAAGCGCCCCGAGCTCGACCCCCACCTGCTGCCCCCCCTCGGCCTGGTACGGGGGGACACGGCGGGGAGACACACACACGGTTGGAGGGGGGAGGGAAGGGGCGTGGGGACACGGGGAGGGGGGGGGACACGGACTTGGGGATGGGGACAGGAGGGGCTACGGGTGGGGGGGAGGCCGAGGGACACGGGACACACACACACATATGGGGACACAAGGGGACGGGGGGGGGGGGGGTGAGGTTGGGGGGGGCAGGGAGTGGGGGAGGGGACTGTGGGGACATGGGGGAGGGGACAGCCGGGGGGGGGTGGCAGGGTGCCTTGTCCCCATGTCCCCCCCTGTGTCCCCATGTCCCCCCGTGTCGTCGTGTGTCCCCCCCCGCGTGTCCCCCACAGGGCCTGCTGCTGAGTGGGGAGGACCCCCCGGGACTGAGCCCCCACCTGGGGCAGGAGCAGCCCCTTGGTGAGGGGGGGGCCCTAATAGGGGGGACCCCGATAATGGGGGGGTGGTAATTGCGGGGGTCCCAAAACTTTGGGGGGGCCACGCACACCCCGATAATGGGGGTTTAGTCTAATAATGGAGGACCCAAAACGCGGGGGGGGGGTGTCCTCCAATCTGAGAGGGGGTAGAACGTGGGGAGACCCCCAGAACTGGGAGGGGTGGTGCGAAAATAGGAGGAACCCTATAACAGGGGTGAAATGGGGGGGGCCACAACCAGAAAGGGGGAGCCCAAACTTGAAAGGAGAACTGGGAGGGTCCCCAAAACAGGGGGAGGGCACAACCAAGGTTGCTGCAGGGCAGGGGGGAGCATGAGTGGGGGGAGGGAACCCCAATAATGGGTGTGTGTCCCCCTGCCTCCCAGCGCTGCTGGCTGCTGGCCTGGCCCTGCCAGGGGCCCCCTCGCACCCCCTCCGGCTGCCCCCCCCAGGAGGAGACCAGGGGGCGCCCAGGAGGGCCCCCCCAGGTCACACGTCTGGAGAGCAACTGAGGGGGGGGGCCACATGTGGAAGGGGCCCCCCCAAAACCAGCAGCTGGTCCAAACCACCGACTCCCCCCTGACCTTGATGGGGACCCCAAAACACAGCCCCCCTCCAAAAAAAAACCAAGGAGGAGGGGGGGCCCAAAACACCACCCCCCTGATACCCAATGACGGATGCAAAAAAAACCCAGCCCCCCCCCCAACCCACCCCACAAATGAAGGGGGCCCCAACCCCACGCAGTGGGGCCCCCCCAAACCCTGGTGGGGGACACACACCAAAAGCCATGACCCCTCCCACAGATCCTGGGGTGCTGCCTGGGGTCCCCCAGTCCCCCCAACACCCCCCATTTATCCCCCCCCTTGCCCGCCCCCCAAGCCCCCCATCCTTGGGGGCTCTGAATGACCCCCTGCAATGGGGTCTCCCCCAATCTGCTCCACCACCCCATCGGACCACCCACCCATGGGGACCCCCCCCACCCTGCCCCTTGGAGCCCCACCTGGGCACCCCCTTCCCAGCTCTGGGGACCTCCCAGGAGGCCCCCCCCCCCAAATTCTGGACTCCCCCCCGCCAGTCCTCCCCCATAGGGGACCCACTGAGCCCCCACTTTTGGGGGCCCCTCCAATCCTCCCATGGGGCCTGCCACAGCCCCCCCTCCTACCTCGGCCTGGCCCCTCCGGGGGGGGCTCGGAGGGGGGCCATCCCCCCACTCGGTGCTGGGCTGAAAACGCCCCTTCGGGGGGTCCCATGGACACCCCCCCCCCCCAAATCCGGGACCACCGGGGCAGTGCCCCCCCCCCCCCCCGGGGACACCCCTTTTATACTGCTCCGTCCTGCGCAGCCCCAGGGCTCTGGAGAGGGATGCTCTCAAGCGAGGGCATCGTGTGAGAGCCGCCCTTGTGCAAGAGCCTCAAGCAAGGTCTTCACACAAAGCCTTAGGGGTGAGCCGCCCTTGTGCAAGAGCCGCCCTCGTGCGAGAGTCCCACATGAGCTGAGCTTGTGCGAGGGCCGCCCTCATGTGAGAGCCCTCCCCCCAACCGCCCTCGCTTGGCTCTTGTGTTTGAGCCTGGGGGAGCGGCGGGGGGAGCTTGCACAAAGGGCCTGGCGCTCGCATGAGGGGGGGGACCGGATGCCGCTGCCCAGAGCCGCTGGGACCCACACGCACACCCCCAGCCCCCCCCCCCCCGTGCGAGGCTGAGCGTGCTCCTCCCCGCTGCCCCCCAAAATGTCGCTTTGGGGGGGGTCTGTACCGCCCCCCCGCCCTTGTTCTCTCCCCCTCCCTGTGCGCTTGCACACGCTTGTGCAAAGGTGGCATGCCGCGGGGGTCACGCATGGACACATGCACAGGCACCCCCCCATGGGGGTGTTACACAGGGACACGCCCAGTGTCACCCCCCACTGCACAGCCCCTCCCCCCACCGTGCTGACCCCCCCCCCATAAACCTGCTCTGAACCCAGTGAGGGCTCCGCCTCTGCCTGGGGGGGACACGGCCGGGGGGGGGGGGGGACGGACGGACGTGGTGGGGGTGATGGGGACATGGGGGGATGATGGAGACATGGGGGGTCATAGGGGGACATGGGGGGTGATGGGGACATGGGGTGGACATGGAGGGTTTGGTGGGGACATGAGGGGGGGGTCATGGGGGAAACATGGGGGGGACATGGGGGGACGACGGGGACATGGCAGGGTGATGGCAACATGGAGGGAGGTGGGGACGTGGGAGGGACACAGCAGGGCGATGGGGACAGAGGGGGAGATGAGGGGGGCTTTGGGGGGACGACACGGGGGGCTGTGGGGACCCCAGGGCTGCGGGGACTTGGAGAACACGGGCAGGCCGCCGCGGCCGCTCTGGTACACCTTCACCCCTTTCTATGGTCCCGCCCCCCCCCCCCCACCCGCGCGGCACGCGCCCGTTTACGACACTGCCCCCTCCCGTCCCGCCGGCTTTGCGACAGCGGCGGCTGTACTTGGCGGCGCGGCGGGCCGCGCTCCCGGCGGTTGCTAGGGCGCTTTACGGCCCGGCGATGGCGGAGGGAGAGCGGGCGGAGAGCGGCGGTGGCCCCGGCCCCGGGCGACCCCCGAGCCCGGCCGAGCTGGAGCGGGCCGAGGCCCTCAAGACCCGCGCGAACGAGTTCTTCAAAGGTACCGGCGGCGGCGGAGGCGGGGGGGGCTGCCACACAGGGAGCCGTGGGGGGCGATGGGGGGCTGCCAGATAGGGAGCCACTGGGGGGGGCAATGAGGAGCGGGGCCTGCCAGATGGGGAGCAGGGGGAGGAGGGGGGCAATGAGGGGTAGGGGCTGCCAAATAGCGGGCCGTTGAGGGCAATGGGGGGTGGGGGCTGCCAGATAGGGAGCCATGGGGGGGTAATGAGGCGTGGGGGCTGCCGGATAGGGGTTTGTGGGGTGCAATGGGTGGCTGCCAGATAGGGAGCTGTGGGGGGCAATTAGAGGCAGGGGCTGCTAAATAGGGAGCCAAGGGGGGGGGGGGCAATGAAGGGCAGGGACTGCCAGATGGGGAGCTGTGGGGGGCAGTGAGGGTCTGCCAGATAGGGAGCTGTGAGGGGGGGGCCATAAGGGGCGGGGGGTTGCCAGATAGGGATCTACAGGGGGCTGCCTGACCAGCAGCTGTGTCGGAGGCAGTCAGAGGAGGTGGCTGCCGTATAACAAGCATTTGGGGGGCAATTAGAGAAGAGATCCGCTGCCAGACTGGGGAGCCGTGTGGGAAGCGAGGGTTGGCCCCAGGGGGGTCAGGGCTTGCCCGCAGAGATGGCCTGGGTGGGGGTCCCGTCCTGTCCCACTGACGCCCACCGGCGGCCCAGGGAAGGACTACGAGAACGCGGTGAAGTACTACAGCAGTGCCATCGAGCTGAATCCCACCAACGCCATCTACTACGGGAACCGGAGCTTGGCTTACCTGCGCACTGAGTGCTATGGCTATGCCCTTGCTGATGCCACGCGCGCTGTTGAGCTTGACAAGAAGTATGTCAAGGGCTACTACCGCCGCGCCGCCAGCAACATGGCCCTGGGCAAGTTCAAGGCTGCCCTCCGCGACTACGAGACGGTGAGGCCGGGCACCTTGGGGTGCCCCTCAGCACCCCTCTGGTGTCAGTGTGTCCCCCTGGAGTTTGGGGCAGGCTTGGGGACCCGCTTGGTGTCAGCATGTCCCTGTGGAGCTCAGGGGGAGACTTGGGGACCCCCTTGTCACCTCCCTGGTGTTAGTGTGTTCCCCTGGAGCTCAGGAGAGGCTTGGGGACCCTCTTGGTGTCAGCATGTGCTCCACACCAAGATCAAGAGAGGCTTGGGGACCCCCTCATCACCTCAGCATGTCACCCCAGAGATTGGGACAGGTTTGGGGACCCCCTTGTCCCCTCCCCAATGTCAGCATGTCCCTTAGAGTTGGATGGGTGGACCCTTGGGGATGTCCTTGTGTCCATCCCCCCACTGTCCCCTATTGCTGGGGGAGACCTTTGGGGACCTTCTTGTCCCCTCCCTGGTGTCAGCACATGCTCTTAGAGCTGGGAGAGGCTCTTGGGGACCCTCTTGTCACCCCCCACTGTCATCAGGTCACCTAGAGCTGTGGGGACACTTGGGGACCCCTTAATGTTCCCCTAATTAGTGCCAGAATGTTCCCCCAAGCTGTGGGGACACTTGGGGACCCCATTGTCTCCCTACTGACATGCCCCAGTGCTGAGGGATCCTCAGGGTCCCCCTGACCCCCTCAGCATCAGTACATGCTCTGGAACTGAGGGACCCTTGGGGACACTGTTGTCCCCCTAAACTCGTGTCAGCCCATGGTTGAGAGCTGGGGGGACCTTTGGGGACCCACTGTCCCCCACCATGTTAGCATGTGCCCCAGAGCTGTGGGGATGCTTGGGGACCCCCTTGTCCCCCCCTTCCCCCATGTCAGCGCATGCCCCAGAGCTGTGGGGACATTTGGGGACCCCCTTGTCCCTCCCAGCATCAGCCCAGACCTCACATCCAAGGGTCTCTCTGTCCCTGTCCCCTCTCAGGGACACCCCAGGGCAGTGGGGTGCTGGAGCCTGGGCGTCCCTGTGGGGCCTGGGGGGGGGAGTCCCTGTCCCCTGATGTGTGTGTCCCCCACCCCCAGGTGGTGAAGGTGAGGCCCAATGACAAGGACGCCAAGCTGAAGTACCAGGAGTGTCACAAGATCGTCAAGCAGAAGGCCTTCGAGCGGGCGATCGCCAGCGATGAGCACAAGCGCTCTGTTGTCGACTCCCTTGACATTGAGAGCATGAGTGAGCCCCCCTGACCTTCTTGCCCCTTGTGCCCCCCCTCAAAATCAAGGCACCCCTTTCTCCACAGGCAGGGCGGAAGGAGGAGGGGGCCGTGAGGGTCCCCAGTAAACGTTTGGAGTCCCCTCTGGGGTTCCTGTGGGGGGTTTGGAGGTTGCTGTGAGGGTCTCGGGGAGACCTTGAGGGTCTTCAGCAAAGGCTTGACTTCCCTTGGGAGGACTCTGGGTTGCTCTGGGGGTCTCATGAGGGTCTTGGAGGTCTCCATAAAGATTTTTGGGGTGGGGGTGAGGGCTGTGAGAGTCTTAGGGGGACCATGAGTGTCCCCAGCAAAGCCTCAGGGTCCCCATGGGGGTCTTGGGGGTCTGTGATGGTCCCTAGCAGAGGCTTGGGGTCCCTGTGAGGGTCTTGGGGACACTTTGAGAGCCCCTGGTGGAGGCTCAGGGTCCCTGTGAGGGTCTGGGGGGGTCCGTGGGGGTCCCTGTGAGGATCCCTGACAAAAGCTCAGGGTCACCTGGGAGGGTCTTGGGCACCTTGGGGGCCCAGCAGAGGCTCTGGGTCCCAATGACAGCCTTGAGGAGCTGTGGGGGGTCTCCAGGAGGGTCTTAGGGGACCATGGGGGTCCCCATGAGAGTCCCAAGCAGAGACTTAGGTTACCCAGAAGGGTCCCTGGAAGGGTCTCAGGATCCCCACGAGGGTCTTGGGGCACCCATGAAGATCCCCAGCAGAGGCTTGGGATCACCATGAGGGTCCCTGTGAGGATCCTGCCATCCCTGTGATAGTCTCAGGGTCCCTGTGAGGGTCTTGGCATTCTAGTCAGGGTCCCCATGAGGGTCTTGGTGTCCCTGTGAGGGTGTCAGGGTCCCCATGAGGGTCCCCGTGAGGGTCTTGGGGTCCCCATGAAGGTGCCCAGCAGAGCTTTGGGGACCCCATGAGTCTCCCCAGCCAAGGCTCAGCATCCCCAGAAGGCTACTGGGGTTCATCAGGGGCTGTGAGCTTGCAGGGAAGGACAGCAGGGGTGTGATGGCCCTTTGGGGACTTGTCCCCACTGTCCTCTCATGTCATTGGCCATTGGGGGGGGTTCGTTTTGCAGCCATCGAGGACGAGTACAGCGGCCCCAAGCTGGATGGCGGCAAGGTGACGTTGGCTTTCATGAAGGAGCTGATGCAGTGGTACAAGGAGCAGAAGAAACTCCACAGAAAATGTGCCTACCAGGTACCCCAGTTCCCCCAAACTCCCACCAGTCCCCTGCTGGGCTCTGCCCTGTCCCCAGGTGTCACATGTCCTCCTCCTTGTCACCTCTGCTGACCCTTTGTCCTGGCAGATCCTGGTGCAGGTGAAGGAGGTGCTGGCCAAGCTCCCCACGTTAGTAGAAACGACGTTGAAGGAGGTGGGTGCCCCTCGCCGGGTGCCGGTGCTGCTGGGTGTGTGTGAAGTCCCCAAGCGGTGACGTGCCACCCTGGCTCATCCCAAACACAGACGGAGAAGGTGACGGTGTGCGGGGACACCCATGGGCAGTACTACGACCTGCTGAACATCTTCGAGCTCAACGGACTGCCCTCCGAGTCGAACCCTTATGTATCCCCCAGGAGGGAGCGGAGTTGAGCCGCCCCTGCCCCAGGGTCTCACCGGGATCGATCCCACCCCCGTGGTGGGGACAGGTGTGGGGACGGGTAGCACGAGGGGACAGGGACCTGGGGAGCTGTTTTCCTGAACCGGCTGCAGATATTCAACGGGGACTTCGTGGACCGTGGGTCCTTCTCGGTCGAGGTCATCCTCACGCTCTTCGGCTTCAAGCTCCTCTACCCTGATCACTTCCACCTGCTCCGAGGTAATGCGGCCACCGTGGGTGACGAGTCCTCATCCCCCCCATCCTGGGTTGTGGGGCCATGTCCCCTCTCCCCAGTTGTGGGGCCTCGTTCTGCGCCCATGTCCCCTGTCCCCAGGCGTGGGACCAGCTCATGGGGCCACATCATCTGTCCTGGGTTGTGGGGCCGGGTCCCCTCTCCCTAGTTGTAGGGCCATGTCCTGTGTCCCCTGTCCCCTCCTGGGTTGCAGGGCCCTGTCCTGGGTCCTGGCACCGTGTCCCCAGTTGTGGGGCCACATTCTCTATCTCTGGTCCCGGGGTTGAGCCGTGGGGCCATGTCACGTGTCCTTGGGACTTTGTGTCTTGTCCCCCATCCTGGGTCATGGGGCCTTGTTCCCTGCCCATCTCGGGGTGAACCGTGGGGCTTTGTCCCCTGCCTGGTGTCCCCAGGCCTGGCAATGCCACCGCATCCCCGTAGGGAACCACGAGACGGACAACATGAACCAGATCTACGGTTTCGAGGGGGAGGTGAAGGCCAAGTACACAGCGCAGATGTTTGCTCTCTTCAGCGAGGTCTTTGAGTGGCTGCCGCTGGCCCAGTGCATCAACGGCAAAGTGCTGGTGAGGGGACACCGTGTCCATCCCCCCTGTCCCCGGCCCAGCCCCTGGGGATGTCACTGCACGGGGCAGGGTTGCCTGTGAGCTCCCTGTTGATTGGGGGGGTCCCTGCCATTCCTGTCCCCATGGAGTTGGGGTGATCCCTGTCCCTTGCGGGGTTTGGGTGGGGGGTCTCTGCCATCCCCATGGTGTTGAGGTGATTCCCATCTCTCATGGGGTTTGGGTGGGGGGTCCCCAGTGAGTCAGGGTGGTCCCTGTCCCTCGTGGGGCTTGGGGGGGCCCCCACCATCCATGTCTCTGGGGGCTTGGGGGTGCTCCCTGTCACAAGTGGGGGGTCCATGCCGTCCCCAGGGGCTGGGGGTCCCTTACCTCCTCACCCCTGGGGTTGGTCCCCCACCAGGGTTAGGATGGGGACGGGTCCCCGTTGTCCCCATTGTCCCCGTACCAATGTGGCTTCTGTCCCAGATCATGCATGGGGGTCTCTTCAGCGAGGATGGCGTCACCCTTGATGACATCCGGAAGATCGAGAGGAACCGGCAGCCCCCGGACTCAGGTGGGAGATGGACCCTGAGAGATGCCCCTTATCCCCTGCTGTGGCATCCCAGCCATCTCCGAGGGACCTAGATGTCCCCCCCGGGGCAGATGGGGGACCCTGACCCCCCTCTGCTTCCTCCACAGGTCCCATGTGTGACCTGCTCTGGTCCGACCCGCAGCCCCAGGTGAGTTGAACCCCGGCAGTGGGTCCCCAGCACATCCCCCTCTGCCCTGCCGCCTTGGGGATGGCCACTGCCTTGTCCCCAGGGTCCCGGTGACACTGGCATTCCCGCAGAATGGCCGCTCTGTCAGCAAACGTGGGGTCAGCTGCCAGTTTGGGCCTGATGTCACCAAGAGCTTCCTGGAGCGCAACCGCCTCGACTACATCATCCGCAGCCACGAGGTGAAGCCCGAGGGCTATGAGGTGGCCCACGATGGCAAATGTGTCACTGTCTTCTCTGCCCCCAACTACTGGTGAGTGCCACCGGCACCTGGGGACAGGGGGGTGCCACTGCCACTGGCGAGGAGTGGCCCCCTTGTGCCTGCTCCCCAGCTCATGTGCACCCTCGGTGTCCCCTGAGACTCAGCGTGCCCTCAGTCTGGTCCCTGGGTGTCCCCTGTGCCTCAGTGTCCCAAAGCATCTCCTGTTCCCATCACTGGGGTGTCACCATGTCTCGGCATCCCTGTGTGGGACGTTGCTGTCCCCAAGCCTTGGTCCCTCTGCACCATACCTCAGTGTCCCCAAGTGTCCCCGAGCCTCAGTGCCCCTGCACAGGGCTCTACGTCGGTGTCCCCAGGGGTCCCTGAGCCTTGGTTATCCTGGAGCTTTGCTGTCCATGTACGGAGCTGTACCTCCATGTCTTCAAGTGTCCCTGTCCCTGGGGGTCCCCAAGCCTCAGTGTCCCCGGGGGGGGGGGCCATGCTTTCGTGTCCCCAAGCATCCCTGTCCCCCTTGCCAGCGACCAGATGGGCAATAAGGGCTCCTACATCCACCTGCGAGGCAGCGACCTGCGCCCTGACTTCCACCAGTTCACAGCAGTGGTGAGTCTGGGAGGGGACACTCCCCCTGCCTCCTCCGCAAGCCTGGGGACCTCCCTACCCCCTCCTTGGGGACCTGTTGAATCTGGGATCCCCTCAAAAACTTGGGGACCCCCTGAACCTGCGATCCCTGAAAGCTGTCCCCAGAGACCCCTGAAATCCTCCCTAGGGACACCCCCAAATCTGTGCCCTGCAAACTCTCTTTGGTGACATCCTGCACCCCCCCCCCCCCCCCCAAAACCCACCCCAGGGACCCCCCTCAACCCTGGTAACCCCAAACTATCCTTGGGGACCCCTAAAACCCACCCTGGAGCCCCCCTGAAACCTCCACATGTTTCCTGAACCTCCCAGTGACCCTCCTCAAACCCAAGCCCCACCCCCACCTCCCCCCCTCACCTGTGGGACTCCCCAAAACCCTCCCTCAGCCCCTCCCCCCCCAGTAGTTCCCCAGATCCCCCCAAGCCCTTCCGTCGGCCCCTTCCCCAGCCTGGGGGGATTGGGGGTCTCCGTAGGGGCTAGTGGGGAGCTCAGGGGTTTTGGGAGGGTTCATAGGGGCTATGTGGGGGGCTGCTGGGGGGGCTCTGGGGCTTATGGGGGGGGTTATAGCTGCTATTTGGGGGGCTCAGGGGCTGTTGGGAGGGGTAATAATAGGCGGTAGCCATGGGTGCCCTAGGGCTGGGATTTTTTTAGGGAGGGGGTGGAGGGAGCCGCTTTGCCCCCCTCACCCCCCCTTTCTCCTACAGCCTCACCCCAATGTCAAGCCCATGATGTACGCCAACACCCTGCTGCAGCTGGGCATGATGTGACCCCCCCACGGGGTGCCCCCCCGGGTGCCTCCCCCCACCCCAGCACCCCCGAGGGGGTTTTTAATATATTGGAAGATTGTATTTATTCCCCCCCTTCCAGTTTGCCCAGTTTGGGCAGGAGCTGGGACAGCACCCCGGGGGGGTGGTTGGGTGGGGGCTGGGGGGGGTGGATGTCCCTCTGCTGGCATTGCCCCCCCCGGGGGGGGGCTGCCCCTTGTTGCCCCTCCCCCAACAAGCAATAGGTGCATGGAGATGGGGGGGTGTTTGCTCAGGATTTGCCCCCCCCCCCCCGCCCCGTGGCCCCCCCAGGACGTGCCCCACCCCCCCCCCCCCCCCCCCCGCCATCCTCCGCCGGGCGATTTTACCGTCTGTAATTAATGATGTTAAAATAAAGTAATTATTGTAAACTGGGCGGGGACCCAGGCGTCGGGGCGAGGGGGGAGCAGTCCCCACCTGTTGCTAGAGCGACCCGTGGCTGTAGGTGGGGGCTGTTTCCATAGCAACCAGCTGCCCGTTGCCGTTGCAGCCGGGAGGCCGTTGCAACGCCGCTCTTGCGACGGTGACCCGCTGGCTGTTGCCATGGCGGCGGGAGTGACCATTGGCGGGAGGGCGGGGGTGGGGGTGGGGGGAGGCGGGGTAGGTGCTCGTTGCTATGGCGACCTCGCCACGGCCCCCCCACGGCAGAGTGGACGGGGCTAGGAGCGGGGGGCGGAGCTCTCCGTTTCACGTGACACTGATCCACGCGCCTTTCCCGATCTTTCTCCGTCCGCGGCCGCCTTGGCGCATTGCGGCTCAGTGGCAACCAATCAGGGCGGCGCTCTCAGCCCGCCGCGCCTCCCTAGCCAATGAGGCGGCGGCGCACAGCGAACAAGAGGGATCCTTCCGCCGGGGGCGGGCCCTGGTGGGGGCAGGGCCTGCGAGGGGGGCGGGGCCAGGGGAGGGATCCGCGGTGCTGCGGCTGCAGGAGCCTCTGTCCGCCAGAGGAGCGCCATGGTCAGGGGGCGGCACCGGAGTTGCCATGGCGACAGGGGGGCGCTATGGGGCAGGGGGGGCCCACCGGCGTTGCTGTGGCGACCAAGGGGCTGCTGCGGGGTCGGAGGGGGGGCCCCACCGGCGTTGCTGTGGCGACCAAGGGGCTGCTACGGGGTCGGAGGGGGGGCCCACCGGCGTTGCTGTGGCGACCAAGGGGCTGCTATGGGGCGGGGGAGAGAGGCATTGGGGTTGCTTTGGCGACCAAGGGGTTGCTGGGGGAGGTGTCACTGTGTTGCTGTGTCAACAGGTCACTGGTGGTTTGGGGGAGGCCTATGGGTGCTGGGGGCATGTTGGGATTTTGGAGGGCTGTGCGTGCTATGCGGGTGTTGGGGGTTTGGGGGGGGCTGTGGGTGCCAGTGGGTGTTGGGGGGGTTGGGTGCTGGGGTATCCCATGGGTACCCCCTCACCCTTGTCTCCCTCCCCAGGCTGACCAGCTCACTGAGGAGCAGATTGCAGGTGGGGGAACACAGGGGGTGACAGCGGGGTGAGGGGACCCCAGAGGGGACCCTGGGTGGGAAGACACTTGGGGGGGGCACTGGGGAGTGGGTGAACACTGGGGGGGAGGGGGTTGGACTGTGGGGGGTCAATGGGGTAGGGGGACACACCAGGGTGGAGGGGTAACACTGGTGTCTCAGGGTGACAGCAGGACACCGTGGAGGGGACACAGGGGTGCTGGGGTGACAGTGGGACACTCTGGAGGGGATATTGAGGTGTCAGGGTTGGCAGCAGGATACCCAGGAGGGGACGCTGGGCTGTCGGGGTGACAGCGGGACACCCAAGAGGGGCCACTGGTGTGTCAGGGGAGTAGCACCAGGGCACGCAGGAGGGGACGCTGGCCATCAGGGTGACCCGGCTGTGCATCTGGTGCCACCCATGGACCCCCCCAGCTGTCCCTGGCCCCTGCTGGTGACAGCATGTGACCCCATCCCCGTGGTGACGGTCCCCAGAGTTCAAGGAGGCGTTCTCACTCTTCGACAAGGATGGGGATGGCACCATCACCACCAAGGAGCTGGGCACTGTCATGCGCTCACTGGGCCAGAACCCTACTGAGGCTGAGCTGCAGGACATGATCAACGAGGTGGATGCTGATGGTGAGCCCCGCCTGTCCCCACGTGTCCGCTTGTTCCTCTGTCCCCCTGCTCACTGTCCCTTCGTCCCACCCCCAGGTAACGGCACCATCGACTTCCCTGAGTTCCTCACCATGATGGTGAGGAAGATGAAGGACACGGATAGCGAGGAGGAGATCCGTGAGGCTTTCCGCGTCTTTGACAAGGTGGGTCAGGGACACGGATGGGGACAGGGGAATGGGCGAGGCAACGGTGTCATCACTGTGTCCCCAACCCCAGGACGGGAATGGGTACATCAGCGCGGCGGAGCTGCGGCACGTGATGACCAACCTGGGGGAGAAGCTGACGGATGAGGAAGTGGACGAGATGATCCGAGAGGCTGACATCGATGGTGATGGGCAGGTCAACTATGAGGGTGAGTGCACTGTCACCCCGGGGGTCCCCGCTGTCACTTGGCGTCTTCTCTGTGACCCACAGGTCCTTGCTGGCACCCAGTGGGACCCTGCTGGCATCCACCCACAGGGCTCCTCATTCCCCGGTGCCGCACTGCGTTCCCCATCACCTTTAGCTTGGGGTACCACTGTGTCCCCTGTCACCCTTGGCAAGAACCCTGTGTTGGGGACAGGGACACAGCAGAGACAGAAATGGGCATGGGGACAACATCCATGTCTCTTGTCACCCCTCTCGCCATGAACGTGGGATCCCACTATGTTGCCTCATCCTCAAGGAGCCAGACGCATCATGTCGCCTCTTTCTGGGGACCCCACTGTGTCCCCTGTCCCTGCCAGCTTGGGACCCCACAGTGTCCCCTGTCCCTGCTCTGTGCCCCCATCCCCACTGGCTCTGCAGTGTCCCCCGTCCCCATTCCTGTCCCCAATGCATTCCCTGTCCCTGTCATGTGCCCGTCCATGCTCTGTCCTCATCGTGTCTTCGTCCCCATCATGTCCCTGTCCCCACTGACGCTTCCTCTCTCCTGGCAGAGTTCGTGCAGATGATGACAGCGAAGTGAGGGGGCATGAGGCCACCGGGAACCCCCGTGCTGCCACCGCCTGTCCCTGCCACCAAGAGGTCCCCGGGTCCCCCCTGCACCCCAAACCCACCATTCGGGGGCACCCATGGGGGTGCTGGGAGGGGGAATCCCACCAGGACAGAGGGACCCCAAACCTTCCATAGGGGCTTTGGGGGAGGTTATGGGGGGACCTCATTTCCTCATAGAGGGTTTGGAGGGGTCCAGGGCAGATTCAGGGTCACCCTCCACAGCAGGACCCCCTTTGCCGCAGGAGAGTGTTTTGGGGCATTTCAGTGGGATTTGGGGTCTCAGGAGTGTTGGGATCCCTGGGTGTGGGGAACTGGGTCCAGGCCCTGGTTTGGGGGCATTTGAGGCCCTTTTTTGGGGGGGGGCACACCATGCTCCGGTTTTGGGCATTTGGGGAGAATTTTGGGCCTTGGTGGGAGTGGGACCAGGGTCTGGTTTTGGTGCATTTTGGGGGAGAAGTGGGGGGGCTACAGGCCCCCCGCTCCCCTGTCTGGGCGCTGTTGCGGGTGGCCAAAGCTGTGAAATAAACCACTGGTTTTACAGTTCCTGCAGCCTTAACGAGGCACTGTAACAAGGGGCCCTAATGAAGGCCCTGATGCCGGTGGCACCCCCCACACAGGGGTGAGAGTGGGTTTGGGGGTGCCGGGGCGGTGCGATGGTGCATGGTTGTGCAGGTTTGGGGGTGTTCATTCATGTCGGGGTGTAGTTGGGTACACTTGGGGTGTGTGGGTGTAGTTGGGGTGTAGTTGGGGGACAGAGGTGTGTTTGAGGTGCGGTTGGGTGTACTCAGAGTGCCCTTGGGGTGTATGGGTGTAGTTGGGGCACAGGGGTGTGTTTGGGGTGCAGTCGGGTGTAGTTGGGGTGCAGTTGAGGTGTGTGGGTATAGTTGGACACAGGACTGTGGTTGGGGTGTCGTTAGGGTGTATGGGTGTAATCAGGGTGTACTTTGGACTGTGGTAGGGCTATAGATGTGCAGCTGGGATTTATGGAAGCAGGTGGGATGTAGTTGGGTTGCAGGGGTATAGCTGGAGTGCAGTTGGGGTGTAGCTGGGGTGCACTGGTTGTGTCTGCCTGATGTTTTGGGATGGGCTGTTGGGTTGTGTGTGAGGTGGTGTTGGTGTGTGTGTGTGGGGTGTTGGGGCGTCTGTGTCCCAGGGTCCCCCCAGAGCCAATGCTGGAGACCAGAGCTCCTGGGCGGCGGGGGAGGCAGCCCCACCCATGGATGCTTCTCTGCTGATTCCACCCAAACACCAGGGTTCTCTACAAATCCACCGCCCCAGTGCCTGGATCCTCTTCTGGTCCTTCAGGGTCCCTCCTGGTATATGGAGGGATCTGTAGAGGACCAAGATGTTCAAGGGTGTGTCTGTAGAGGACTCAGGTGTCTGAGGGCATCTGGTCCTTTTGAACCTTAACCCCCCCCCAAAAAAAACCTCATCACAATCAAAACCATCATTTAATTCAGTGGAGGAAGTTCCTAACTGCTGCGGCGTGGCTGAGCGTGGTCGCGCTTCTGCTTGCCTGGAGCCAGATATGGCTGTGGTGCTGGGTGGAACGGAAACGGGCTGCGCTTTGGAGAGAAAAGTGGTGAAGTCGGGCTGGCTGTGTTGAGGATGCGCATTCTGGGATCTGCTCCCTTCCCTGTTAGGGTGTGATATTACCCGCCCTGTGCAGGAAACCACTGATCAGCCTGGGATGAGTCCTGGATCACAGGAGGGAATGATCGTCTTAGTTGCTTTGGTGGCTTTCTCTGCCTTTCAACCACCCAAGGTTCAACACTCTCCCAAGGTTCAACAACTGAAGGTTCAACCACCGACGGTTATGCCATTGAAGGTTCAAAGTTCTCCCAAGGTTCAACCACTGAAGGTTCAGCCACTGAAGGCTCAACCATCTTCCAAGGTGTAACCACTGAAGGTTCAACCCTCTCCCAAAGTTTGACCACTGAAGATTCAACCTTCTCCCAGCGTTCGACCACTGAAGGTCCAACCACTGAAGATTCAACCATTGAAGGTTCAACCCTCTCAACGTTCGACCACTGAAGGTTCAACACTCTCGCAATGTTCAGCCCCTGAAGGTTCAACCCCTGAAGCTTCACTCTCCCAAGGTTCAACCCCTGAAGCTTCAACCCTCTCTCAAGGTTCAACCACTGAAGGTTCAACTGTCTCCACAGTTTCAACCACTGAAGACTCCATCACTGAAGATTCAACTGTTGAAGGTTCAACTTTCTCTGAATGTTTGACCACTGAAGGTTCAACCCTCTCCAGAGTTTCAACCACTGAAGGTTCAACACTCTGCCAGCGTTGGACCACTGAAGGTTCAACCCCTTCCAGAGTTTCAACCACTGAAGGTTCAACCACTGAAGGTTCAACCCTCTCACAGGGTTCAACCACCGAAGGTTCAACCCTCTCCCAAGTTACATCGACTGAAGCTTCAACCCTCTCCCAAGGTTCACCCACGGAAGGTTGAACCGCTGAAGGTTCAATACTCTCGCAAGGTTCAACCCCTGAAGATTCAAATTCTCAAGGTTCAACCATCTTCCAAGTTTCAACCAGTGAAGGTTCAACCCTTTCCCAAAGTTTGACCACTCAAGGTTCAACGCTCTCCCAAGGTTCAACCACTGAAGGTTCAACCACTGAAGTCCAACCTTCTCGCAGGTTTCAACCACTGAAGGTTCAACGCTCTTGCAACATTCAGCCCCTGAAGGTTCAACCCCTGAAACTTCAACCCTCTCCCAAGGTTCAAGCACTGAAGGTTTAAGCACTGAAGCTTCAACCCTCTCCCAAGGTTCAACCACTGAAGATTCAATCACTGAAGGTTCAACCACTGAAGGTTCAGCCACTGAAGGTTCGACTTCTCAAGGTTCAACCCTCTCCCAAGATTCAGCCAGTGAAGGTTCAACCAGTGAAGGTTCAACCCTCTCCCAAGTTTCAACCAGTGAAGGTTCAACCCTCTCCCAAGGTTCAACCACTGAAGGTTCAGCCACTGAAGGTTCAACCCTCTCCCAAGGTTCAACCACTGAAGGTTCAGCCCTTTCCCAACGTTCAACCACTGAAGGTTCAACCCTTTCCCAAGGTTCAACCACTGAAGCGTCAACCCTCTCCCAAGGTTGAAGCACTGAACTGAAGATTCAGTCCTCTCCCAGCGTTCGACCACTGAAGGTTCAACCCTCTCCCAAGGTTCAACCACTGAAGATTCAGTCACTGAAGGTTCAACCCTTGAAGGTTCAACCACTCAAGGTTCAATGCTCTTCCAGGTTTCAACCACTGAAGGTTCAACCTTCTCCCAGCGTTCAACCAGTGAAGGTTCAACCCTCTCCCAATTTTCAACTACTGAAGGTTCAACCGCTGAAGCTTTCACCCTCTCCCAAGATTCAGCCACTGAAGGTTCAACCACTGAAGGTTCAACCCTCTCCCAAGGTTCAACCACTGAAGGTTCAGCCCTTTCCCAAGGTTCAACCACTGAAGGTTCAGCCCTTTCCCAAGGCTCAACCACTGAAGGTTCAACCCTCTCCCAAGGTTCAACCACTGAAGGTTCAGCCACTGAAGGTTCAACCCTCTCCCAAGGTTCAACCACTGAAGGTTCAGCCCTTTCCCAAGGCTCAACCACTGAAGGTTCAACCCTCTCCGAAGGTTCAACCACTGAACGTTCAACTGTCAAGGCAGACAGGGCAGGGCAAACTTACTCTTTTGGGGATACCCTCAGTGACACCATTGCTTTCTCTTTCTCCACAGAAGGATTTTTTACATCTTTTCCCCTTTTCTCCTTGATTGCTGTTTGAAATTGGCCAAATTCCCTATTCCCCGCAAGGGATGAAGGGTTGGGAGTTGCCTTTCCCACAGACTCCTACAAAAGGAGAGACATCAGGTTAGGTGTAAGGCAGATGGAAAACCAAAGAATTTTGAAAATGATTCATTGCAACAGTTTAATGGCTAAATGGAAAATTTCCTTGGCCCATGAAGTGGGGAAAGTGGGATTTTCCTGGAAAAAAAGGAAGTCCATACCATATGCACTGGGATGTGAAACTTGACATTTTTGTGGGTCATACTCAAATGGTGTTTCTGGAATCATTGGTTCCACCTGCTGTGGCCACTAGTATGTAAAGGAAAAAAGTCACCCAAATTGACTGTTTTAGACCAAAGCAAGACCAGTGATTGTATGATATCCTCAAGACAGTCAGCCTTCAGTTCTTTTTTTTCCAACAAAGTGAAGTACCTCATCCCTCCATTGCTCCTGGTTTTCTCTCCTTTTTTTTCTCCCTTCCCACTTCAGCCATTTCTTTTTTTCCCATCGTTTCGACCCAAGACATTGGGAGGTCCTGCAGGTGCCACTGTGTGGTTTGGTAGCACGTTTTCTGCAGACACACGCAAATGCAATCTGGTTTTGAGGTGATTTTTTGCTGGTCGAGGTAGAATGGAAATGTGTTTTTGCTGATCTGTGGTCTTGGTAGTCCACGGGCTTAAACAGAAACTTTTCATTGTTTTCTGGATAACAGTGAACATGAAGAGCAATGTCAAAATACAGTGTTATTACAGCGTTTGTGAGAATATCAGCTTAAATAGTAAATTATAACAACAAGTAGCTTGCAGCATTTAAAGGAAAATCTCCAAGAATGAATTTAATATTCAGACACACATTAAGGGCTGCAGAATTGAGTTATGGAAAATTGCTTTTTTAGTGTCTTAGTGTCAACAAACCGCATCGTGTACCTTGAATGCTCTGCTGGGATGTTCAGTGCTAGGCAGTGGGGTTGGAGGACCACCTGGAGGACTTGGTTCTTCTTCTTCTTGCCTGGCAAAGCTGCCAAATTTGAGCTACAGTCAAGTAAAATTCATTGTACAAATTTGGGTCTCATCTACAGCGAAACAGAAGAGGACATGCATAAGTGATGCAGCGGGTCGGTGGGTGATGGGAAAGTCTCAGTGGCTTCTAGACCTGCAGGCTACGTTGCTGCATAGTTGTCATCCCATGGGGCATGTCATACGAGGGTTGATATGGGCCCTCTGCAGAGAACTTCAAAGAACCCTGAGATACCCTCAGCCCTCAGTGGCAGATGCTTTGATGGCAGAGTAGTTCCTCTGGGGCACCAAAATCAATGAGGAGATGGTGTCATCCCAAAGAAAAGTGTCACCCAAAACAAAGAGCCTGGCTTCTGGTTGCCCCACAGTCAGTTGCAGAAGTGACCAGTCATGGTCATGAATATAGTCATCCATACAGTCACGGACTTGGTGAAGGACATGGTCATGGTCTCTTCTCTTGTTCACTTCACACCACCACCAAGCCCTCCCTCTCCCAAACATGCAGGCAGGGTGAAGTGTATGTTTCTGTCTTCCCACCAGGTATGTCCATGTCAGCATACGTCAGCCCATGAAGGTGTACAATGTTCTTGGCCAGCTGAAACCCTGGTTTGGTGGCAGGGAACCTCTGATCCTTTCCAGTGGGCACTTTGACCTCAAGTGAGTAGAAAGTGCCAAATCCAACTATATTCACACCCTGGAGATCACAGAGAGAAGAAATAATTAGAGTCTTGGTTTTGCTACAAAAAAAGAATCAGAAACCCATTGAGGTGGGATGAGACCCCTTACATTCCAACCCGACTGCTCAAACAGGGCCAGCTGAAGCTGGTTGTCCAGGATTGGCTCCTGCTGGGTTTTGAATATCTCCATGTGATGACGTGCTACCATGTGGGATGGTGCTTGGTACCTCCATGACACCAGGGAAGCCCTTGCAGAAGCCCTGCAGTCTGGAATTTCCTTTCTTTGTCTTTAAAAAGATTTGGTGAAGCCAAAGCCTAGAAAATGTTCCCCAGCTGGAGAAGATCTAAGAAGTTTCCACTGTCTGGGAGAAACCACAAAAATGTCCCATATAATCTATTTGGTCTTTCCAGCCTGGCTGTGGGGACCAGAGGTGGCCAAAAGGTGGCAAACTCGTTCTTTGGGTTAAATCTGGGACTTTTGGGGGTTATGTCTTTGACCTCGATAGAATGAGAAGTCGATTTTGTCTCCTGTAGAGTCAGTGTTCAATGGGGCGACTTACTGGATCAGAAAGACCGATGTGCCTTTTGGTGGCACAGGGGGGACAAGGACAAAGACAATGCTGCTCTGCCCCACCTTGTCCTTCAAAATCTCCTCTTTGACGTAAGTAGACACAGCTTCCCAAAACAGCAATGATTTCTGAAAAAAAAAAAGAAAAAAAGTCAAACTCTCTGGCTGCAAAGGGACAGCACCAAATCAACATTGGCCTTTCCAGATCGGGTGTTATAGCATTAAAATGTCAATGTGTTTTGTGGAAAGAGCCCCTGGAGATGTTACCATGGGTGGGGAGCATCTGCAGTGTCAGCAGCTTGTGTGAATGTGTTTTCCTCCACAGCTGCAAGAGAGCCATGAAATGGCCTCAGGTTCACCATCGCCTGTCCCAAGGCCTGCAGGCTTGGCCCTGAAATGGGCCAGAAAGTGGTGTTTTATGGTCCTTCAGGATGCCTAGATCTCACTCTTGATCTCTGGTTTCACTTGGGACCTTCAAGACACCCGAATGTCTGGAATCCCCCTGGGATGTGCGGATTCACTGGGGACCTTCAAGACCCCTGGACACCTCCCCCATTCCATGTCTGGGTTCACTGGTGACCCCCAAGATCCCCCTGGACTCCTGGGTCCACCCTTCCAGCCCAGAGAGTCAATTGCATCGGATAATGTTGGATTGGAAAGTCTGCTAAGTAAATAGATTTTTTAAAAAATGGGGAGATCTGGGGCCAGGACGGGAAAGAGGTGGATGAGGAGTAGCTGCCTTGGAAATTCAAGATGGGGTGGCTCTCTTTTTGCCATCGGATCCCCTCAAGACTTGTTCATTTTCCCTTCCGCTCCCCTCAGGCCTAGAGGCCTCCTCATAGCCACGAGTCCCCTCTGAACCCCTCTCTTGTCCTGGCCTTGCCTCAGCCTGACACAGTTGCCCCCTCGGAACCTCTCAGCACCCCAGTGCGCCTTCTGATGTGCTCTAGAAGCCTCAGTTTGCCCGCTGGTCCCCGCAGCAGCCCTCTCTTAGCCTCCTTGCACCCTCCCTTGGAGCCTCAGGAAGCGGCCCTTGGCCCTCATTGCACACAAAAGCCCGCCGTTGGCCTTCACTGGGGCCAGTGGAGGGCTCTCGGGCACACTCCAACCGCGGGACTCCTCCGTTTGCCCTCTAGCTGTCTTAGGATCGCTCTAGGCCTCTCAGGATCCCTCCTGAGGCCTTCATTGCCCCCCCCGGCCCCTCTGCGGGACCTCTAGCACCCTAAGAAGCCCCACTGGAGTGGGGGCCTGGTCCCCTAGGCTCTACAATACACCACTTCAGTCCCCTCGGCACTCTTCCATAGGTCTTTGTGATGCCCCAGAGCCTTCTGCTGCTCGTCCAGCCTTCTTAGGAGCCCCCTGGTCTCCAGAGGACCACTTGTGAGGCATTCATGGTGACGGAGGCACTCTGTTTGTCCTCTAGCCCCCCCCCGCAGTTGCCCCCTTATCACGTCTGGACTCTGCTTGGAAACCCTCCTGAGTCCCTCATGGGGCGGGGAAGTGGCGAAGCAGCAACAGCAGATGCTGGGGCCTCGCTGGGATGCCTGGAGAGCCGCAGGATGGCTGGAGCTGGGCGCACCCTTCCTGCGCCCTCCCCTCGCTGCGTGACGGAGGGGACTGCAGGCCCCTGCGGAACACCTCTGCTTCTCCTCTTGGGTCTCGGCTGAGCTGTGGGAGTGGGAGCGTGAGGAGGGTTGCTGCAGGGCCATGAGATGGGGCTGCGACCTGAGGCCTTCCCGGGGCCGTCATTCAAAGCAGCATCCCCGCACCCCAGGGTGCTGTGCGTGGGGAAGGACTCTGGGACTGAAGCAAAGGAGAACTTCTGGAGGGCTGCTGGCAAGCGTGGGCGTCAGGCAGCTCTCAGGGCAATCCCGATTCCTTTGGGGGCTGCCATTTCCCCTTTGCCCTCTGCCTCCCTAAGGAAAAGACTTCCCCAGGGGGTGAACAAACGTGGCTTCTTCTGGGGAAAGACTCGCCGAGGGGTAAACTTGTAAAACAAGCCTGGGGCCAGGGTGCGCCGAGGGGCGAGCTGTCCTGCAGGCAGCGGGACAGGCCAGGGATGACGCTGTCTGCTCAGCACGCGACACAGCTGAAGGACACCGTGGGTTTGGGCTTGTTGTTCCAGCTTTATTAAAATACAGCCGCTTTCCCGAGTGTCCTGGGTTCAGCTGGGATAGAGTTAATTTTTACAGGAACCTGGGAGGTGGGGGGGCATAGCCGGGGCAGCTGACCTGAACTAGCCAAGGAGCTATTCCATACCATGTGACATCATGCTCAGTATATACATGGGGAGTGGGCCGGGGGGAGGGCTCTCCTGCTCTCAACTTTCGGTGGGGGAAGTGGCGGAGCGTCGGGTCCCGGGTGGTGAGCAGTTGCACTGTGCATCACTCTTTTCTGTATACTCTTTCATTAGTACCGTCGTTGTTGTTGTAACTTTTTTTGCGTTGTCCCAGTAAACTGCCCTTATCCCAACCCTCGAGGTTCCAGTTTTTTTTCTTTTCTCTCCTCCGTCTCCCCCCTATCCCACTGGAGGGGGCGGGAGGAGTGAGCGAGCGGCTGCGTGGTCCTTTGTTACCGGCTGGGCTGAAACCACGACAGTCCTTTTTGGCGCCCAACGTGGGGCACGAAGGGTTGAGATAACGACAGATCTGGCCAGAGCGTGTTGAAACAAATTTGTCATACGCATTCCTTATATTAGATAAATAGATGTTAGTCACAATGTTGATTAATTTGTTTACATGGTGGCGTTTTGTAGGTCCTTATATGCTCTATGTATTGCCTGTAGTTACGTTTCTCACCTCTGGGAGAGTGATTGGGATTATCATTTTGCTGTACTGGGCAATGTCGACTTGTGAAATGATTACATCACTGGTCATGAGGTTAAGCTGGTATCTGTATGAGGCAGTGATATCATTTCCATACTTTGGGCACCTTCTATCGGATTTTATTGGTAATTACAGCCAATCCATGGGGGAGTTAGGGGGGGATACTTCCCCCCGTCCGTTCGCCTCCCTTTTCTCCTTCCGACTAATTACAACAGCTTTTGAGAACTTTGAATATCCTTGGGATGCACAAGCCACTGTGCTGTTAGTGCTATGCCTCCTGAATATGTTTCAGGTCTTGTTTAGGGCTACAAAAAGGCTCTTTAAGAGTACCACCCAGAGATCTGCCCCAAAGCTGGATATTCATGGGTGGCACGGCATGTGGGAGGATATGGGCAGGTATCTAGAGAACTTCTCACCCCCAGTGGCTTGGAAGTTCACTCCCGAACAACTACAGAACCCTCATGAAGTGGTAGAATATTTGAAAGAAAAATGCTGTGGCTATTCCAAAGACGTACAACTCGCTGCACTGTGCTGGGCCCTGGCCAGTATCTACCAAACACTGCTTGATATTATGCAGCACCCTCAGGGAGAAAAGGGGGAAAAGATGGAAAACAGGGCAGCAGGCACCATGGCTAGCCCTACCCCGGCAACAGGCACCGTGGCTAGCCCTGCCCCGGCAACAGGCACCGTGGCTACCCCTACCCCAGCAACAGGCACCGTGGCTACCCCTACCCCGGCAACAGGCAGCGCGGCTACCCCAACCGCAGTGACGGATACTGCAGCTAAACCAAAGAACCAACCTGTGCTGGTATCAGTCGCCCCTGTACAGAAAAAGAAACACACAAAGAAATCAGTTCGCTCAGTGAGAGATGAAGATGAACCAGGGTCATCACGAGAACAGGAGGAAGAGGCAGAACCTGAAATAATCACCCGATCTCTATCCCTGAGTGAGTTGCGTGACATGCGAAAAGATTTTAGCCGCCACCCAGGTGAGCACATTGTTACCTGGCTGCTCCGATGCTGGGATAATGGGGCTAGTAGTGTGGAATTAGAGGGTAAGGAAGCCAAGCAGTTGGGATCTCTGTCTAGGGAAGGGGGCATCGACAAGGCGATTGGGAGAAAAACACAAGTCCTCAGCCTCTGGAGGCGACTTCTGTTAGGTGTAAAGGAAAGATACCCCTTCAAGGATGAAGTTACATGTCACCAAGGCAAGTGGACCACCATGGAGAGAGGTATCCAGTACCTGAGGGAATTAGCCGTGCTGGAGGTGATTTATAATGATCCAGAAAATGCGCAGTCACCCATAGACCCAGATGATGTCCAATGCACACAACCCATGTGGCGGAAGTTTCTACGAAGTGCACCACCAACCTATGCCAACTCATTGGCAGTAATGTCCTGGAAAGAAGGCCATGGACAAACGGTGGATGAATTGGCTGTCCAACTCCGGCAATACGAAGGAAGTCTCTCTTCCTCCCTACGGGCCTGTGTCTCGGCTGTAGAGGAATTGTCCCGAGAGTTCCAGCAATTCAAAGTGGATATGTCTTCCTCCCCACCTGTACAGGCCCGCATCGCAGCTATTGGGAGTAAGCATTCCTCTGCCCAAGAGAGAGGAGAGAGAAAGTACACACGACGGGCTAACCTGTGGTTTTACCTGCGTGACCATGGAGAGGACATGAGGAAGTTGGATGGAAAACCTACCTCAGTCCTGGATGCACGGGTACGGGAGTTGCGAGAAAAAGCAACCAGGAAAGAGGATTCTTCTTGGAAAACTGCTGCTCCAGTTTCCTGTGAGGAGTCCCCCAGATGCAGTAGATGGGCTGATCACATTTCTGATCCTCTTGAAGGGACTTCTGATTCACGGGTGCGAAAAGTGAGTAACGAATATTCTAACCAGGATTAGAGGGGCCCTGCCTCCAGCCAGGTGGAGGAGAGGGACAACCGAGTCTACTGGACAGTGTGGATTCGATGGCCTGGCACATCAGACCCACAGGAATATAAGGCTCTAGTAGACACTGGTGCACAATGCACCCTAATGCCATCAAGTTATAAAGGGGCAGAACCCATCTGTATCTCTGGTGTGACAGGGGGATCCCAAGAGCTAACCGTATTAGAAGCTGAAATGAGTCTAATCGGGAATGAGTGGCATAAACACCCCATTGCAACTGGCCCAGAGGCCCCATGCATCCTTGGTATAGATTATCTCAGGAGGGGATATTTCAAGGACCCAAAAGGGTACCGTTGGGCTTTTGGTATAGCTGCATTGGAGACGGAGGAGATTGAACAGCTGTCTACCCTGCCTGGTCTCTCTCAAGACCCTTCGGTTGTGGGGTTGCTGAAGGTTGAAGAACAACAGGTGCCAATTGCTACCACGACGGTGCACCGGCGGCAATATCGCACCAACCGAGATTCCCTGATCCCCATCCATAAGCTGATTTGCCAATTGGAGAGTCAAGGAGTGATCAGCAAGACTCACTCACCCTTTAATAGTCCCATATGGCCCGTGCGGAAATCTAATGGGGAATGGAGACTAACAGTAGACTATCGTGGGCTGAATGAAGTCACGCCACCGCTGAGCGCTGCTGTGCCAGATATGTTAGAGCTTCAATATGAACTGGAATCAAAGGCAGCTAAGTGGTATGCCACAATTGACATTGCTAATGCATTTTTTTCCATCCCTTTGGCAGCGGAGTGCAGGCCACAGTTTGCCTTTACTTGGAGGGGTGTCCAGTACACCTGGAATCGACTGCCCCCGGGGTGGAAACACAGCCCCACTATTTGCCATGGACTGATCCAGGCTGCACTGGAAAAAGGTGAAGCTCCAGAGCACCTGCAATACATTGATGACATCATCGTATGGGGCAACACGGCAGAAGAAGTTTTTGAGAAAGGGAAGAAAATAATCCAAATCCTTTTGATGGCTGGTTTTGCCATAAAAGAAAGTAAGGTCAAGGGACCTGCACAGGAGATCCAGTTCTTAGGAGTAAAATGGCAGGACGGGCGTCGTCAGATCCCTATGGATGTGATCAACAAAATAGCAGCTATGTCCCCACCAACTAATAAAAAGGAAACACAAGCTTTCTTAGGTGTTGTGGGCTTTTGGAGAATGCATATTCCAAATTACAGTCAAATTGTAAGTCCTCTCTACCAAGTTACCCGGAAGAAGAATGATTTTAAATGGGGGCCTGAGCAACGACAAGCTTTTGAACAAATTAAGAGGGAGATTGTTCATGCAGTAGCCCTTGGGCCAGTCCGGGCAGGACAAGATGTTATAAATGTGCTCTACACTGCAGCTGGGGAGAATGGCCCTACCTGGAGCCTCTGGCAGAAAGCACCTGGGGAGACCCGAGGTCGACCCCTGGGGTTTTGGAGTCGGGGATACAGAGGATCCGAGGCTCGCTATACTCCAACTGAAAAAGAGATATTGGCAGCATATGAAGGAGTTCGAGCCGCCTCAGAAGTGGTTGGTACTGAAACACAGCTCCTCTTAGCACCCCTACTGCCAGTGCTGGGCTGGATGTTCAAAGGGAAGGTCTCCTCTACACATCATGCAACTGATGCCACGTGGAGTAAGTGGGCCGCACTGATCACACAACGGGCTCGCATAGGAAACCCCAGTCGCCCAGGAATTGTGGAAGTGATCATGGACTGGCCAGAAGGCAAAAATTTTGGAATGTCGCCAGAGGAGGAGGTGACACGGGCTGAAGAGGCCCCGCTGTATAATAAACTGCCAGAAAATGAGAGGCAATATGCTCTGTTCACTGATGGGTCCTGTCGCATTGTGGGAAAACATCGGAGGTGGAAGGCTGCTGTATGGAGTCCTACACGACTAGTCGCAGAAACTGCTGAAGGAGAAGGTGAATCGAGTCAGTTTGCAGAGGTGAAAGCCATCCAGCTAGCGTTAGACATTGCTGAAAGAGAAAAGTGGCCAGTGCTCTATCTCTATACCGACTCATGGATGGTGGCAAATGCCCTATGGGGGTGGCTACAGCAATGGAAGAAGAGCAATTGGCAGCGCAGAGGTAAACTCATCTGGGCTGCCGCACTGTGGCAAGATATTGCTGTTCGGATAGAGAAGCTAGTGGTAAAAGTACGCCACGTAGATGCTCATGTACCCAAGAGTCGGGCCACTGAAGAACATCAAAACAACCAGCAGGCAGATCAGGCCGCCAAGATTGAAGTGTCTCAGGTGGACCTGGACTGGCAACGTAGGGGTGAGCTATTTATGGCTCAGTGGGCCCATGATACCTCGGGCCATCAGGGAAGAGATGCAACATATAGATGGGCTCGCGATCGAGGGGTAGACTTAACCATGGACACTATCGCACAGGTTATCCATGAATGTGAAACATGTGCTGCAATTAAGCAAGCCAAGCGACTGAAACCCCTGTCGTATGGAGGGCGATGGCTGAAATATAAACAGTGGGAGGCCTGGCAGATTGACTATATCACACTCCCACGAACCCGCCAAGGCAAGTGCCATGTGCTTACAATGGTGGAAGCAACCACTGGATGGCTGGAAACATATCCTGTGTCCCACGCCACTGCCCAGAACACTATCCTGGGCCTTGAAGAGAAAGTCTTATGGCAACACGGTACCCCAGAAAGAATCGAGTCAGACAACGGGACTCACTTCCGAAACAACCTCATAGACACCTGGGCCAAAGAACATGGCATTGAGTGGGTATATCACATCCCTTATCACGCACCAGCCTCCGGAAAAATCGAACGATACAATGGACTGCTGAAAACTACATTGAGAGCAATGGGGGGTGGAACTTTCAAACATTGGGATACACATTTAACAAAAGCCACCTGGTTAGTTAATACTAGAGGATCCACCAATCGGGCGGGCCCCGCCCAACCAAGACTTCCACATACTGTAGAAGGGGATAAAGTTCCTGTAGTGCACATGAGGAGTATGTTAGGAAAGACAGTCTGGGTTAGTCCTCCCTCACGCAGAGACAAACCCATCCAAGGGGTGGTTTTGCTCAGGGACCTGGGTACACCTGGTGGGTGATGCAGAAGGATGGGGAAGTTCGATGTGTACCTCAGGGAGATTTGATTTTGGGAGAGAATAGCCAGTGAACTAGGCTGTATGATATTTAACTGCTAAATAACCTGCCAATGTATGTCATTGTATCTATAGTGTCTATATGCCATATCAAGGGTATTACTGTAAGAATTACCCAAATGACTGAAGAATGGACTTTGAAACTGAGCCAAGAACAACAGTGATAGAACTTGAACTGGCGCCCAGCAATTTCCTCAAGATCAACCTCTTCGACCTGCAGACCAAGGGTGTGGGTTGCATCAAATGTACCAGCCAGAAGTTCCAGAGACAGCATACAACAACCCAACACCTCACACCATCTCTCTTATCCTGAAGAAGTGTTACAACAGATGGAGCCTCAAAGTCATGGACTAAATAAAATTGATGGACACATTGGAGGGATAACCCATTGACTAAGGGAATACTATTTGTATGTGTGTGTGTGTGTGTGGGGGGTGTCCATATACATATATATCTATATATAAGACAAGGAAAGTGGTAGCGGTTGATTGGAAAATGTAAGATCTGGGCATGATGTAAATGGTATAGAATAAGGGGTGGATAATGTCCTGGGTTCAGCTGGGATAGAGTTAATTTTTACAGGAACCTGGGAGGTGGGGGGGCATAGCCGGGGCAGCTGACCTGAACTAGCCAAGGAGCTATTCCATACCATGTGACATCATGCTCAGTATATACATGGGGAGTGGGCCGGGGGGAGGGCTCTCCTGCTCTCGACTTTCGGTGGGGGAAGTGGCGGAGCGTCGGGTCCCGGGTGGTGAGCAGTTGCACTGTGCATCACTCTTTTCTGTATACTCTTTCATTAGTACCGTCGTTGTTGTTGTAACTTTTTTTGCGTTGTCCCAGTAAACTGCCCTTATCCCAACCCTCGAGGTTCCAGTTTTTTTTCTTTTCTCTCCTCCGTCTCCCCCCTATCCCACTGGAGGGGGCGGGAGGAGTGAGCGAGCGGCTGCGTGGTCCTTTGTTACCGGCTGGGCTGAAACCACGACACCGAGGAAAGCTGCACCTCTGCCTGGCTCAGCAGCACCCGCAGCACAGTGCTCGCAGGCTGCGTCCCCATGTGCGCTGCACCCTTGGAGAGTTCAGGATGAGGGTGGTCTGAAGTGCCAGGGAGGAGATGGCGGGTTTGCTGTCTTCTTGCATGGGCTGAAGAGCTGCAACCGAAAGAAACGGAGCCGAGATGACCCCCCGTGTCTGCAGAGACCCCCAGGCGTCCCCATCCAGACCATGCTCCCTACTCACCCCTGCAGATCTCAGCCAGCTTCTCCCTGCTTTGGTCCCTCAGGGGCCGCGCAGCAAGCCCTAGGCACAGAGCGTCGTCAGACCTCCCGCTCCCCAGCATGCTCCCAGCAGCACAGCCCCAGCCCTGCCGCCTGGGCTGCACGCCCTCCTCCCCCTCGCCGGGGCTGAGCCCAGGGAAGACCGGTAGCTGAGGGGGATGGGACTGCACAAGGCAGCCACCAAGCCCACCTGCGTGGGCAGGGGTGGGAGAGGGAGGCCAAGGCCCCGCGCGGGGCAGCTGGGGCTCTGCCAAAAGAGGGACCCCGGGGGCTGTGGCTCACCGATGAACCTCACGGCCATCTCTCGCAAGGTGGCCTGAGCGTCCCCCAGGTACGGCAGGCTCTGGCTCAAGTATTCTTCCGCCCTGCTCCTGTCCTGCACCAGCTGGAGAGAGAGAGCGAGAGGGCACAAGGGTACGGGCATGTCACAGAGCCTCTCCCCAGTTGGCCGAGCAGTCCCTCCTCCCGGCAGCCCTTGTTCCCCGTCCCCCCCAGGCCATTCCCGTCTCCTAGCCAGGAGCTCTGTGGGAGTGAGTTTGAGAAAGAGCCACAGGCAGAGGGGTCCAATGGGTGCTGAGACCCCTCCATCCCACTGTAAGGCCCAGATGGGCCAGGGTCCCCAGGCCCTGGGGCTTGTCCTCACCAAGCACTCTCCAGTCCTCCATGTCTGCTGTGTCTGCACCAGGTGTTTGAGCTCTTTCCACTTGAGGAGCTCTGCGGTGGTGATGAGGGCTTCCCCAGAGACCTGGAGAGCAGCAGAAGCTGGGAGATGGCACCATGGTCTGGGGAAGGAGAGCTGGCGTCCCCCTCCTCTTGGCTTTGCTCCTGGGGTGATCCTGCCCTTGGGAAGCTGGGACATGCCCTGGCCCAAACATCTGGGGGTGTCCTGGGCACAGCCCTGGGGGACAGGGATCGAGGCTGAAAACCTTGGCCTCTGACACCTGCAGGGACAGCAGGGAAGCCTGTAGGGACGTGCGTATTCATGCCTCGGGCCACGGGCTGCTGGTGAGCCCTGCCGGAGCAGGTGGGGCAGGTCCTGGAAAAGTCCATGCCAGCTTCTCTGCCCCTGCTCACGCTGGTTCTGCAGGGACCCTTCCTAAGGGACAGCCTTAGGAGGAGGGCTGAATGGAGGGAGCGTGGCTGGGAGTGGATCCCACCTCCCCTTCTGCCTCTGCAGCAAGAGGCACTGGGGGATGAGGAGGGCAGTGGTGGAAGCGGTGCAGGGACGGAGGGGAGCCCTGCCCTGCCCTCAGTGACTCAGTCAGTCAGACCCCGAGATGACACACGCTCCCAGAGTCCGCGTGCCAGCAGCTCTTGGCCCTGATGCCCGGGGGGGGGTCAGCACGCCTTTCCCTGGGTCGCTGGCCAGCTTTGGAATCTCTACCTTGGCCACGCTGTCGGTCTCATCACACATGTGAAAGAAGAGCGGGAGAAGGCCCCTTCGCACTTTCTTCTTCATCCTCCTCTTGTCCTTCCCCACCACAGTCTCCATCACATCTCGGAAGAGGCTGATGGAGAGCTCTCTCATCTGGCTGGACTCCTGGTAGGGAGAAGGGGAGGGGGACTTGAGGAAGAGCCACTGCCCGCTTACTGTGAGCATTAGCCCGAGGGCAGATGTGTGGGGACATGCTCTGGGGGAGGGCTCTGCACGCAGGAGCTGTGGCAATCTGTGGTCCTGCCTGGCAGCGCAGCTGGGGAGCCCTCGGGGCTCTGAGAGCAGCTCTTGGCCCACAGGGTCTTTGCACAGGGGCCAGGCTGGGCCCCAGCACAGGGGACTCAGGTCGCCCCGGGGTCATCAGCCTGTCGGGGGAAGCCGTGCTGGGCTGCAGAACCCAGAAGCCATCCCACAAGAGCCCGAGGGAGAAAGGAGAGAAGTCCCTGCCGTGAGTGCTGCTCGCAGGGCTGGGCTGAAGGGCAGCTGTCATTGCAGGGTGCCCATCTGCAGGGCTAAGGCTCCCACATCAGCCTTACGTCATCAAAGAGGGGTAGGAGCTCCTCCGCCAGCTGCAGAGCCATGGCGCTGGCCTCCGTCCTCTTCAGGTGACCCATCACGTTTCTGAAGACCATCAGGACTTTCATCTTGATATCTGTGTTGCCATTGTGGAACACCTCCTCCATGTGTCGCCGGAGGACCTGTATTTTTCTTGCCTGTATGAAAGACAGGGTTTCTTCTTTGTGAAACAGTCCGCGACCACCCTGGCAAAAATGCTCTGGTCGCGGAGCTCCAGCCTCCTGTCTGGCTTCCTGGCAGGTGGCGGCACAGGAGTCTCTGTGGCAGCCTCCTGGTAGGTGGTGGCCGTGGGCACACTGCTGGGGACGCGGGAGAGCAGGGCTAGGTCGGGGAGGGCAGGAAAGCAAAGGCTCCCTGTCCCCTGCTCAGCCACCCCCTTTTGCCACAGGCCTGAAGGGACAGATGGCTTGGTAATCCTCTGTGCCTGGAAAGCTCCCCAGGCAGCCACCAGGCCCCACCATGGCAGGGAGGGCGTTTGGAGCAGTCGCCCCACCGCCCTACTCCCAGCCAAGGCCAAGCGACGGCCTTACCCGCTGCCCCAGCGCCCGGCTGCCAACATGGCTCCCCTTTATGACGCCCTGCTCACCAAGTCAGGTCTCTCCGACAGCGTGATGAGGCTTTCGAGCAACAGGGAGACCGTCCGCAGGCTTGGATGCCTCTGGTAGCTCTCAATGTGGGACTCGTCACCAGAACGCTCTGACTGGATCTCACTGGAGGCCATCAGCTGAAACAACACAGCTGTGAGATACTGGCAGAGGCTGCAGGGCTCGTTGAAGGTGGTCAAGACCCTTTCCGGTAACTCACAGCCAAGTGAGGGGTGCAGGCGTCCTCCGTGGCCGAGGTGACCGGGCTGTGTGATTTCACGTCCTGGAGTTTGCTGAGTTGCTCCTTGAAGACCACCTCCAAAGTCCGGGGCGCGGACAACATCACCTCCCACATGGCCATGCTGGTGCTGCAAGCCAGAGCGCTCTGTCAGCAGGGCTGCCTCGGCCACAGCAGCATGGCCTGGGTCAGCCCTGCATAAGGCAGACCCTACCCGTCAGCTGGGATGCCCTGGGCCAGCAGCAGAGGGCTGAGGCAGTGTTCCCTGTGGGGCTGGGAGGAGCGTGGTGGCAGGGCTCTGGGCTGGCTTGGCCAGCTTTGGCTGCTGCGGGCCTGGCTGACCCACCAGGGCTGGAAGGCGTGGTGGGATGGAGGGCCCTGCTCCTCGGGGTATCCTGCAGTATTCCTTGGGTCTGGCAGCCAGAGAGTCTCCGTGCCCCTCTCCCCATGGGGAAGAAGCCCTCAGGGCTGTCAGGGCCAGTACCCGTCTGCTGATGGAGAGAACTTCAGCAGGCTCGTGACCACTTGGATGGGGTAGTGGTCGGTCATCAGGAGAAGTAGTGACTCCACGCTCTGCCGGGCTGACTCCGTGTTGATGCATCCCAGGTTTTTGTGGATGCAGCTCGTGATCTTTGGCACCTGGAGAGGACACAGGTGAGGATGGTGCTGGCACTGGAGTGCAGCCATTTCGTCCGCTGCCCTTCCCATCCCTCTCTGCTGCCTTCAGGTGGCTTCCGGTGCCCGAGACACCTGGGTTTGGGAGGGAGGGATGGAGGGAGGAAACAAGGCCTGACAGGGCTGAAGGGCAGGGCAGCGCAGCCACCGGCCACTTACATCCGCCAGCCAGAAGTCAGGGTCTCTCATGACCTCGTGCAGCACTTTTCTTGCTGCCTCCTTCTCACTGAAGCTGGAGTCTCTCATCGCCTCGATGGCCACAAGGACGATGTCTGCCCTCTCAGAAGATTTGAGGTATTTTGCAAAGGCCTAGGGGAGGAAGGAAGGGAGCGAAGACACGTCACACCGAGTGCCCTGACGGTGCTGCTTCGCTGGGCAAGTGCGAGCAGCCCTGGCGAGAGATGGCCGGCAGTGCTGGCGGCAGTGCCCGCAGGAAAGCTGGCAGCAGGGGCTGCAGTCACTGGGTGGGGGAGGACAAGAAGAGAGGGCCCCCAGGGTGAGGGAGGAGGGTTGGGCTCCTGGGCACAGTGTGCTGGCCCTCCAGAGAAGCAGGGCTTGCTGGTGGCCAGGAGGGCTGGAGCTGCTGCTGGTGGGACACTGGAGTGCAGCCCTCGCATGGTCCCTGCTCGGGGACAGCAGGAGCCCTCTCACCAGGGCCAGTGAGGCCATGCCAGCCCCGCCAATTCTGGATGCCTTTGCTGACACAAGTCCCCGGCTGACGGCAGGGACAAGAGTCCCGGCAAGGGGGAAGCTCATTACCATGTCTTTCATGGTGGTCAGACGCAGCAAGGAGGAGATCTCATCTTCCCAATGGAGCCGCGGTGCTTTAGCCTTTAGCATTGACCTGCCTAAACAGCGGCGGGGACACAGAAGAGTCAGTAAGACACAGCAGCTTTGCCAGCAAGCTTACCGAACGGCCCTGAGAGCTGCTTGCAAGATGGCAGGGACAGAAGCGGTCAAGGAGGTTTCTGGAGGGTGTCAGGAACAGCTTCTTGCTCCAGGCACTGGAGGGGCCAGCTGTGGTGGTGCACAGATGGATCAGCTCTTCACTAACAGGGCAGACGTGGCTTTGGGACATGGTAATCAATGGTGGCTTTGGCTGTGGGGACTGCAAAATGGCGGGCTTCAAGATCCTGAAAGCAGGGAGGAAGGAGAGCAGCGGAGAAGAGGTCCTGGACTTCAGGAGAGCGCTCAGGTTCTGCAGCAAAATGAGAGCTGGGATGCTACGGGGAGCAGCTGTGAGGGGCAGAGGAGGTCGGGAAGAGAAGCAGATGTCTGTGTGCAGAGGGATGAAGCCCACCACAAGTCCCCTTACTTTTTTGATTATGCATGAATTCGTGGAGCAAAGAAACAGCATCAGAAGCCGCACAGCTTATTTGTTCCATGGAAGAGCGGAAAAGGAGGAGACGTCCCAGCAGCTGTCCCAGGATTGGGATCTGGACATCTCCATAGCAGATGGGGCCGAACGTGTCTTGTCCAAAGCGGTGCCAAGCCTGGGCGAGGGAGGCAGGACAGCAGAAGGGTTGAGGGCAGGCAGCTGGTGCCAAAGCCCTGAACCCAAGAGTGTGCCCAAGGCTGGATCCCTGGTGAGTCAGGGCTTTGCAGGGCCATGCCGGCCGCGGCTCCCAGAGCAGCTAGCTGGGCAGCAGCCCCGCGTGGGGAGAGCTGCAGGCTGCTCTGGTGTGCGGGGAGGGGGAGATGGCCTGGCTGGAGGGTGCCTGGCTCCTCACCTTCAGTGTGGAATTCTTGGCCAGCAAAAGGCTCAGAACCTTAATCCTCCCCACGGCCCTCTCCCGCACAGCTGCTCTCTCAGAGTTGGTGAAGTTCAGCAGCATCTGGGAAGAGAGAAGCTGCTGGTGTGCCCTGGGAGCAGACACGGCCTCCAGCAGAAGCAGCACTGCTCGGCTCCCGGGCTGGACTCTCACAGTCCGTCAAGGCTGCCTGGGATCTCGAGCAAAGCCTGTAGCGGGGTTCCTGCCCCTAGGGTCCCTCGCAGGCTTGGGACAAATCCCCCGGGCCAACCTTGTGGCCGGGCAGGAAGGCAGATGCCACCCTCTGCAGGCACTGTGCTCCAGAAGAGCCTGCCGGGCAGCCCCTGGTTACCAAGGGAGGTGGGCAGCCTCCCTGCAGCGTGCTCTCTCTGCATGGCACTGGGGTGAGGACCATGCACGCAAGAGTGGACACCCCCTTCCCCCCAGGGTGAGGAACAGCCCCTGTGAAGCCCCCCCTTTCACATGCCAGACCTGAAAGATACTCTGCAGCTGCTCGCTGACTCTGGTGGCAGAACAGCTGCGCACCATCGTCTCCAGCATGGTGTCCATGGCTCGCAGGGTCTGCAAAGAGGACAGAGAGTTGTGGCAGTGATTCTGCTGTCCCTCCCACGCCCAGGAGACTGGTCTGAACTCCCAGCGCCAAGGGAGGACTCCCGCGGTGCCTCGCGGTGCCCGGGAGAGACCCGGGGGCAGACAGTCTGCTGTGTGCAGAGCAGCCTGTGGCGTTGGACGTGGCCAGGCCCATGGGAAGGGCACGAAGGGTTGAGGGTGGGAAAGCAAAGCCAGCTCGGCTCCGCCCAGGCCCCTGCCCTGCCTTGGAGCTCTGGTGGTATTGCAGCACGGGGTGGCCAGGGAACAGCCCAGAGGGACTGGGGGCTTCCTGGGGCTCACCCAGCCCTTACCTGAAAATAGAGGTAAGACTCCAGGCTCCTCATTTCCTCTTCTGGAGGAAGCAGGAAGACACTCGTGAAGCAAGTGTGTAGGGGGATGTCCTCTTTGCCCTCCAGCACCGTCGGCACTGAGCTGCAAAGAGAGAGAGGGGCCAGTTGGACACTGATGGTGGGAGCAGTGCCTCGAGGCCTCGTGCAGGTGGACACAGACCTCTGGGGCAGGGGTCCCCAGGAGGGATGGGCAGGTACCTCAATTCGGTGATGGCAAGCATGGCTTGCTGCCGCACTGCCCTGGACAGCTGGTCCCTGGGCTCCTCTTGCAGCAGCACCTGCAGAGCACAACCGGGATGGGACCTGGCAGCTGCCAGCACCCAGCGCCACCAGACCTGAGCCCTGCCCAAGGGCTGTCCTCAGAGGGTGCCAGTGCCGGGGGGCCTTGCCACCTTTCCCAGATCTGCCGGGTGTCCCCTCACCTTGATATTCTCTGCCAGCTCGTATCTGTGGCAGAAGACATCCAGGCGCTGTGACAAGGTATAGTACCTGGTGCTTTTGCACAGGTTGCAAATGGCCCTCAGGAACTTAATCTTCTGGCCCTCCTCCTGGCAGCCGGGGGACAGAGAGACCAACAAGGAGCGTGAGAGTTGGGGACACATGGCCAGTGGGACCGGAGCACTGGGGGTGCAGTGCTGTGCGGGAGGCCTGGGAGAAGCAGCTCTGCCCAGCCAGCACACCTCCAGCAGGCCGGCAGCAGAGCCCCTGTCAGCCGACGCCAGCACAGCCGTGTTCGAAATGGCCATGGTTACCTTTTCTGGGCTGCTGACAAAGGCCTGGATGAAGTCCACGATTTCCTGTTCCTCTTCGTACATGGGTAACTGGCTGACACCTAATAAAGCAGGAGAGCAGGGAGGGCTGTAGAGAGAGTCCGGCGGCAGGAGAGAGCAGAGGAAGGAGCTCTGCCCTCCTTGCAGCCTCGTGCCCGGTCCCCTGGCGCAGTCTTCCCATGTGTGTCAGGGCCGGAGCGTGCAGGGCAGACAGGCTTCTGTGATGCTGGAGCACAGCACGGTGGGGAAAGCCCCCAGTGCACCGGGCTGAGGAACTGCCTTGCAGATAGGCAGGAAAGGTCCCCGTCCCACAGCATCGCCGCCTGCTGCCAGCCCAGCTGCCTCTCTCTTGCCTGTGCCCCGGAGCAGGAGCGGGGTCCCCTCTGCTCTCTCCCTCCTTGGGAGAGGCTGTGCTGGGGCCAGCTCCCAGCTGTCTGAGTCATTCAGGCAGCATCATGCCCACCACCCATGGGACCTGTGCTGCCAGCATGCTGGGGAAACGGCTATCCTGGCATCGAGCAGGGTGCGGTCGCTGGCCCCAGCCCTGCCCAGAGTGTCAGGGCACCTCACTCACCAGTCAGCAGCGGCTGGACCATGCACACCTCGTCGGGCTCCGGTGGAGACCTGCTCTCCTGGGGAGCCCTGTCCTCCTCCCAGGCCACCCTGGGGTGGCTGGGGGGTCTCTGAGCCATCCTGCGGGATGGAGGGAAGGGGTAGGGCTGGGCAAGGGGGAAGCTTCGGCGAAACGCCTCGGCTTCACCGGGGCTGCCGGGGACGGCGGGGAAAGACGTGGGCTGTGCTCGGGGTCTCCTCGCCGGCTCCGTGCTCCTGCCCTGTCCCGTCACAGTCCTGCTGGACACTGCAGGCTGGGGGCTGCAGCTGTGCTGATCACATGTGGTGCAGTGCGCTGTCACAAAGGGAGGTCGCAAAGGGTGCCACTGTGACCCGCTGCCTGGGCAGGGAGGGGCAGGGCGTCCCCTGGGGGGGGGCACGGGGCCGGCTCAGCCCTGGGCACCTGGGGGGCCTCGGGGTGCCTCCAGACCCCCTTTGCCCTCACGTCCCCTTGGGGCCTCCCTGTTGCTCTCCGGTGTGTCCCAGAGCCCCATGTTCAGACACTCCGGCGTGCCCCCAGGACAGCCCTTTCCTTTCGGTGCAGTGCAGAGCGCTGCCACTTCCCCTCGATGCCATAAAGTTTGTAAGATTCACTCAAGCTTAACAGAAATCATAGTTTTTGTCGTCTCAACTCTTCTCTTCCTCCCACCAAACAGGAAGAGCTCATGCAGAAAAGAGGAAAAAGAAAATTAAACTTCCTCCTCCACTGAGTTTGCCCTTGTAAGGAATTGGAAGCTCCCAGAAACGGAGATTCCCGCCTCACTGGTTTCCTTCTCGGTCTGGTCCGTGACCGTGATGGAGAACACCCTCTCACAATTACAGCCTTTCCTGCCCTCCGGAAATCTCTTCCAGCGCTGGTCCACTCAGGACCCCTCCTGTGGCCTTCATTGCACCCCAGACCCTTCTGCGGGACCTTGAGCTGCCCCTGGGGGATGGCTGTGTGGTACCGCCGGGGTGGAGGAGCCCTGGGCCGGTGTGGCAGGGCTGCGCTTCAGCCTCTGTGGGGGTGAAGGGGGGAGGATGGCACCCAGGGCCATACAATTCTGTCCTCGCCATGCTGGGAGCTGTAGTCTCCCAGCATGGCACTTCTGGGCAGCTGTGTTAGCTTGCGGGGCCTGCCGGGAGCTGTCATCTTCTGGTACAGGCCTGTTGTGCGGCTGTGTTGGTCCACAGGACGTGCCAGGAGCTGTAGTCCCAGTGCTGTTGTCTCTTCCACGGAGGCAGTCCAAGGAACCCCCAGGGACCCTGGAATGACGTGCGGAAACAGACTCCACAATCAGTGAGATTGTAAAGTAGGTATGTTCGTTCAGCACTGGGCAGCATGGGGGGTACTCCCACCAAAGTCGTGCGCACCCAACTCGGCAGTTCGCTTCAAGTTTATACAGTCAAGTGTTACATATTCACAATACGCCTATAGATATGCATGACCTATCCCCGCTTCATATTAAAATTAGCTCCGAGAGGTCATTTCCATAGTCTCCTCTCAACTGCGCTTGCGCAGTGCCTCTTTATGGTGGTCGTCTGGTGGTCGCAGAGATGAAGATAGATGACTCCTCTTCGTCACCGCTAGTAACCTCTTTTCTTGCGCAGGCTCAGTGATTTCTTGGTATTCACCCAAGCCGCAAAACCAGTCTTAGCTGGCTCTTGGGGCCAGCACCTGCTTCTTATCAGGAACTGTCTCTACCTCATTGGCTGGTTCTTAGGACCAGCTCTTCTTATCAAGGACTGTCTCTATGTCAGCTAATTTCAACAATGTAAGCGCTAAACATCATCTTTCATCCCCCTTTATTATGTCTACTGAGGTTCGTTTGACTCCCCTTGTCTCAGGAACAGCCCCTCTCTGCCCCACCTCTTACAGCCCGAGAGGTGCCATGGAGCCGCTGCGCGGTGTGACCACGCTCAGGCACCTTCAGAGCTCTGCTCTGCCCGAGCTGGCTGGCTGTGTGTGTCCGGGATGCCTGGTTGAGAGCAGATGGGGAGATCTGGGGCCAGGACGGGAAAGAGGTGGATGAGGAGTAGCTGCCTTGGAAATTCAAGATGGGGTGGCTCTCTTTTTGCCATCGGATCCCCTCAAGACTTGTTCATTTTCCCTTCCGCTCCCCTCAGGCCTAGAGGCCTCCTCATAGCCACGAGTCCCCTCTGAACCCCTCTCTTGTCCTGGCCTTGCCTCAGCCTGACACAGTTGCCCCCTCGGAACCTCTCAGCACCCCAGTGCGCCTTCTGATGTGCTCTAGAAGCCTCAGTTTGCCCGCTGGTCCCCGCAGCAGCCCTCTCTTAGCCTCCTTGCACCCTCCCTTGGAGCCTCAGGAAGCGGCCCTTGGCCCTCATTGCACACAAAAGCCCGCCGTTGGCCTTCACTGGGGCCAGTGGAGGGCTCTCGGGCACACTCCAACCGCGGGACTCCTCCGTTTGCCCTCTAGCTGTCTTAGGATCGCTCTAGGCCTCTCAGGATCCCTCCTGAGGCCTTCATTGCCCCCCCCCGGCCCCTCTGCGGGACCTCTAGCACCCTAAGAAGCCCCACTGGAGTGGGGGCCTGGTCCCCTAGGCTCTACAATACACCACTTCAGTCCCCTCGGCACTCTTCCATAGGTCTTTGTGATGCCCCAGAGCCTTCTGCTGCTCGTCCAGCCTTCTTAGGAGCCCCCTGGTCTCCAGAGGACCACTTGTGAGGCATTCATGGTGACGGAGGCACTCTGTTTGTCCTCTAGCCCCCCCCGCAGTTGCCCCCTTATCACGTCTGGACTCTGCTTGGAAACCCTCCTGAGTCCCTCATGGGGCAGGGAAGTGGCGAAGCAGCAACAGCAGATGCTGGGGCCTCGCTGGGATGCCTGGAGAGCCGCAGGATGGCTGGAGCTGGGCGCACCCTTCCTGCGCCCTCCCCTCGCTGCGTGACGGAGGGGACTGCAGGCCCCTGCGGAACACCTCTGCTTCTCCTCTTGGGTCTCGGCTGAGCTGTGGGAGTGGGAGCGTGAGGAGGGTTGCTGCAGGGCCATGAGATGGGGCTGCGACCCGAGGCCTTCCCGGGGCTGTCGTTCAAAGCAGCATCCGCGCACCCCAGGGTGCTGTGCGTGGGGAAGGACGCTGGGACTGAAGCAAAGGAGAACTTCTGCAGGGCTGCTGGCAAGCGTGGGCGTCAGGCAGCTCTCCGGGCAATCCCGATTCCTTTGGGGGCTGCCATTTCCCCTTTGCCCTCTGCCTCCCTAAGGAAAAGACTTCCCCAGGGGGTGAACAAACGTGGCTTCTTCTGGGGAAAGACTCGCCGAGGGGTAAACTTGTAAAACAAGCCTGGGGCCAGGGTGCGCCGAGGGGCGAGCTGTCCTGCAGGCAGCGGGACAGGCCAGGGATGACGCTGTCTGCTCGGCACGCGACACAGCTGAAGGACACCGTGGGTTTGGGCTTGTTGTTCCAGCTTTATTAAAATACAGCCGCTTTCCCGAGGAAAGCTGCACCTCTGCCTGGCTCAGCAGCACCCGCAGCACAGTGCTCGCAGGCTGCGTCCCCATGTGCGCTGCACCCTTGGAGAGTTCAGGATGAAGGTGGTCTGAAGTGCCAGGGAAGAGATGGCGGGTTCGCTGTCTTCTTGCATGGGCTGAAGAGCTGCAACCGAAAGAAACGGAGCCGAGATGACCCCCCGTGTCTGCAGAGACCCCCAGGCGTCCCCATCCAGACCATGCTCCCTACTCACCCCTGCAGATCTCAGCCAGCTTCTCCCTGCTTTGGTCCCTCAGGGGCCGCGCAGCAAGCCCTAGGCACAGAGCGTCGTCAGACCTCCCGCTCCCCAGCATGCTCCCAGCAGCACAGCCCCAGCCCTGCCGCCTGGGCTGCACGCCCTCCTCCCCCTCGCCGGGGCTGAGCCCAGGGAAGACCGGTAGCTGAGGGGGGTGGGACTGCACAAGGCAGCCACCAAGCCCACCTGCGTGGGCAGGGGTGGGAGAGGGAGGCCAAGGCCCCGCGCGGGGCAGCTGGGGCTCTGCCAAAAGAGGGACCCCGGGGGCTGTGGCTCACCGATGAACCTCACGGCCATCTCTCGCAAGGTGGCCTGAGCGTCCCCCAGGTACGGCAGGCTCTGGCTCAAGTATTCTTCCGCCCTGCTCCTGTCCTGCACCAGCTGGAGAGAGAGAGCGAGAGGGCACAAGGGTACGGGCATGTCACAGAGCCTCTCCCCAGTTGGCCGAGCAGTCCCTCCTCCCGGCAGCCCTTGTTCCCCGTCCCCCCCAGGCCATTCCCATCTCCTAGCCAGGAGCTCTGTGGGAGTGAGTTTGAGAAAGAGCCACAGGCAGAGGGGTCCAATGGGTGCTGAGACCCCTCCATCCCACTGCAAGGCCCAGATGGGCCAGGGTCCCCAGGCCCAGGGGCTTGTCCTCACCAAGCACTCTCCAGTCCTCCATGTCTGCTGTGTCTGCACCAGGTGTTTGAGCTCTTTCCACTTGAGGAGCTCTGCGGTGGTGATGAGGGCTTCCCCAGAGACCTGGAGAGCAGCAGAAGCTGGGAGATGGCACCATGGTCTGGGGAAGGAGAGCTGGTGTCCCCCTCCTCTTGGCTTTGCTCCTGGGGTGATCCTGCCCTTGGGAAGCTGGGACATGCCCTGGCCCAAACATCTGGGGGTGTCCTGGGCACAGCCCTGGGGGACAGGGATCGAGGCTGAAAACCTTGGCCTCTGACACCTGCAGGGACAGCAGGGAAGCCTGTAGGGACGCGCGTATTCATGCCTCGGGCCACGGGCTGCTGGTGAGCCCTGCCGGAGCAGGTGGGGCAGGTCCTGGAAAAGTCCATGCCAGCTTCTCTGCCCCTGCTCACGCTGGTTCTGCAGGGACCCTTCCTAAGGGACAGCCTTAGGAGGAGGGCTGAATGGAGGGAGCGTGGCTGGGAGTGGATCCCACCTCCCCTTCTGCCTCTGCAGCAAGAGGCACTGGGGGATGAGGAGGGCAGTGGTGGAAGCGGTGCAGGGACGGAGGGGAGCCCTGCCCTGCCCTCAGTGACTCAGTCAGTCGGACCCCGAGATGACACACGCTCCCAGAGTCCGCGTGCCAGCAGCTCTTGGCCCTGATGCCCGGGGGGGGGTCAGCACGCCTTTCCCTGGGTCGCTGGCCAGCTTTGGAATCTCTACCTTGGCCACGCTGTCGGTCTCATCACACATGTGAAAGAAGAGCGGGAGAAGGCCCCTTCGCACTTTCTTCTTCATCCTCCTCTTGTCCTTCCCCACCACAGTCTCCATCACATCTCGGAAGAGGCTGATGGAGAGCTCTCTCATCTGGCTGGACTCCTGGTAGGGAGAAGGGGAGGGGGACTTGAGGAAGAGCCACTGCCCGCTTACTGTGAGCATTAGCCCGAGGGCAGATGTGTGGGGACATGCTCTGGGGGAGGGCTCTGCACGCAGGAGCTGTGGCAATCTGTGGTCCTGCCTGGCAGCGCAGCTGGGGAGCCCTCGGGGCTCTGAGAGCAGCTCTTGGCCCACAGGGTCTTTGCACAGGGGCCAGGCTGGGCCCCAGCACAGGGGACTCAGGTCGCCCCGGGGTCATCAGCCTGTCGGGGGAAGCCGTGCTGGGCTGCAGAACCCAGAAGCCATCCCACAAGAGCCCGAGGGAGAAAGGAGAGAAGTCCCTGCCGTGAGTGCTGCTCGCAGGGCTGGGCTGAAGGGCAGCTGTCATTGCAGGGTGCCCATCTGCAGGGCTAAGGCTCCCACATCAGCCTTACGTCATCAAAGAGGGGTAGGAGCTCCTCCGCCAGCTGCAGAGCCATGGCGCTGGCCTCCGTCCTCTTCAGGTGACCCATCACGTTTCTGAAGACCATCAGGACTTTCATCTTGATATCTGTGTTGCCATTGTGGAACACCTCCTCCATGTGTCGCCGGAGGACCTGTATTTTTCTTGCCTGTATGAAAGACAGGGTTTCTTCTTTGTGAAACAGTCCGCGACCACCCTGGCAAAAATGCTCTGGTCGCGGAGCTCCAGCCTCCTGTCTGGCTTCCTGGCAGGTGGCGGCACAGGAGTCTCTGTGGCAGCCTCCTGGTAGGTGGTGGCCGTGGGCACACTGCTGGGGACGCGGGAGAGCAGGGCTAGGTCGGGGAGGGCAGGAAAGCAAAGGCTCCCTGTCCCCTGCTCAGCCACCCCCTTTTGCCACAGGCCTGAAGGGACAGATGGCTTGGTAATCCTCTGTGCCTGGAAAGCTCCCCAGGCAGCCACCAGGCCCCACCATGGCAGGGAGGGCGTTTGGAGCAGTCGCCCCACCGCCCTACTCCCAGCCAAGGCCAAGCGACGGCCTTACCCGCTGCCCCAGCGCCCGGCTGCCAACATGGCTCCCCTTTATGACGCCCTGCTCACCAAGTCAGGTCTCTCCGACAGCGTGATGAGGCTTTCGAGCAACAGGGAGACCGTCCGCAGGCTTGGATGCCTCTGGTAGCTCTCAATGTGGGACTCGTCACCAGAACGCTCTGACTGGATCTCACTGGAGGCCATCAGCTGAAACAACACAGCTGTGAGATACTGGCAGAGGCTGCAGGGCTCGTTGAAGGTGGTCAAGACCCTTTCCGGTAACTCACAGCCAAGTGAGGGGTGCAGGCGTCCTCCGTGGCCGAGGTGACCGGGCTGTGTGATTTCACGTCCTGGAGTTTGCTGAGTTGCTCCTTGAAGACCACCTCCAAAGTCCGGGGCGCGGACAACATCACCTCCCACATGGCCATGCTGGTGCTGCAAGCCAGAGCGCTCTGTCAGCAGGGCTGCCTCGGCCACAGCAGCATGGCCTGGGTCAGCCCTGCATAAGGCAGACCCTACCCGTCAGCTGGGATGCCCTGGGCCAGCAGCAGAGGGCTGAGGCAGTGTTCCCTGTGGGGCTGGGAGGAGCGTGGTGGCAGGGCTCTGGGCTGGCTTGGCCAGCTTTGGCTGCTGCGGGCCTGGCTGACCCACCAGGGCTGGAAGGCGTGGTGGGATGGAGGGCCCTGCTCCTCGGGGTATCCTGCAGTATTCCTTGGGTCTGGCAGCCAGAGAGTCTCCGTGCCCCTCTCCCCATGGGGAAGAAGCCCTCAGGGCTGTCAGGGCCAGTACCCGTCTGCTGATGGAGAGAACTTCAGCAGGCTCGTGACCACTTGGATGGGGTAGTGGTCGGTCATCAGGAGAAGTAGTGACTCCACGCTCTGCCGGGCTGACTCCGTGTTGATGCATCCCAGGTTTTTGTGGATGCAGCTCGTGATCTTTGGCACCTGGAGAGGACACAGGTGAGGATGGTGCTGGCACTGGAGTGCAGCCATTTCGTCCGCTGCCCTTCCCATCCCTCTCTGCTGCCTTCAGGTGGCTTCCGGTGCCCGAGACACCTGGGTTTGGGAGGGAGGGATGGAGGGAGGAACAAGGCCTGACAGGGCTGAAGGGCAGGGCAGCGCAGCCACCGGCCACTTACATCCGCCAGCCAGAAGTCAGGGTCTCTCATGACCTCGTGCAGCACTTTTCTTGCTGCCTCCTTCTCACTGAAGCTGGAGTCTCTCATCGCCTCGATGGCCACAAGGACGATGTCTGCCCTCTCAGAAGATTTGAGGTATTTTGCAAAGGCCTAGGGGAGGAAGGAAGGGAGCGAAGACACGTCACACCGAGTGCCCTGACGGTGCTGCTTCGCTGGGCAAGTGCGAGCAGCCCTGGCGAGAGATGGCCGGCAGTGCTGGCGGCAGTGCCCGCAGGAAAGCTGGCAGCAGGGGCTGCAGTCACTGGGTGGGGGAGGACAAGAAGAGAGGGCCCCCAGGGTGAGGGAGGAGGGTTGGGCTCCTGGGCACAGTGTGCTGGCCCTCCAGAGAAGCAGGGCTTGCTGGTGGCCAGGAGGGCTGGAGCTGCTGCTGGTGGGACACTGGAGTGCAGCCCTCGCATGGTCCCTGCTCGGGGACAGCAGGAGCCCTCTCACCAGGGCCAGTGAGGCCATGCCAGCCCCGGCGATTCTGGATGCCTTTGCTGACACAAGTCCCCGGCTGACGGCAGGGACAAGAGTCCCGGCAAGGGGGAAGCTCATTACCATGTCTTTCATGGTGGTCAGACGCAGCAAGGAGGAGATCTCATCTTCCCAATGGAGCCGCAGTGCTTTAGCCTTTAGCATTGACCTGCCTAAACAGCGGCGGGGACACAGAAGAGTCAGTAATACACAGCAGCTTTGCCAGCAAGCTTACCGAACGGCCCTGAGAGCTGCTTGCAAGATGGCAGGACAGAAGCGGTCAAGGAGGTTTCTGGAGGGTGTCAGGAACACCTTCTTGCTCCAGGCACTGGAGGGGCCAGCCGTGGTGGTGCACAGATGGATCAGCTCTTCACTAACAGGGCAGACGTGGCTTTGGGACATGGTAATCAATGGTGGCTTTGGCTGTGGGGACTGCAAAATGGCGGGCTTCAAGATCCTGAAAGCAGGGAGGAAGGAGAGCAGCGGAGAAGAGGTCCTGGACTTCAGGAGAGCGCTCAGGTTCTGCAGCAAAATGAGAGCTGGGATGCTACGGGGAGCAGCTGTGAGGGGCAGAGGAGGTCGGGAAGAGAAGCAGATGTCTGTGTGCAGAGGGATGAAGCCCACCACAAGTCCCCTTACTTTTTTGATTATGCATGAATTCGTGGAGCAAAGAAACAGCATCAGAAGCCGCACAGCTTATTTGTTCCTTGGAAGAGCGGAAAAGGAGGAGACGTCCCAGCAGCTGTCCCAGGATTGGGATCTGGACATCTCCATAGCAGATGGGGCCGAACGTGTCTTGTCCAAAGCGGTGCCAAGCCTGGGCGAGGGAGGCAGGACAGCAGAAGGGTTGAGGGCAGGCAGCTGGTGCCAAAGCCCTGAACCCAAGAGTGTGCCCAAGGCTGGATCCCTGGTGAGTCAGGGCTTTGCAGGGCCATGCCGGCCGCGGCTCCCAGAGCAGCTAGCTGGGCAGCAGCCCCGCGTGGGGAGAGCTGCAGGCTGCTCTGGTGTGCGGGGAGGGGGAGATGGCCTGGCTGGAGGGTGCCTGGCTCCTCACCTTCAGTGTGGAATTCTTGGCCAGCAAAAGGCTCAGAACCTTAATCCTCCCCACGGCCCTCTCCCGCACAGCTGCTCTCTCAGAGTTGGTGAAGTTCAGCAGCATCTGGGAAGAGAGAAGCTGCTGGTGTGCCCTGGGAGCAGACACGGCCTCCAGCAGAAGCAGCACTGCTCGGCTCCCGGGCTGGACTCTCACAGTCCGTCAAGGCTGCCTGGGATCTCGAGCAAAGCCTGTAGCGGGGTTCCTGCCCCTAGGGTCCCTCGCAGGCTTGGGACAAATCCCCCGGGCCAACCTTGTGGCCGGGCAGGAAGGCAGATGCCACCCTCTGCAGGCACTGTGCTCCAGAAGAGCCTGCCGGGCAGCCCCTGGTTACCAAGGGAGGTGGGCAGCCTCCCTGCAGCGTGCTCTCTCTGCATGGCACTGGGGTGAGGACCATGCACGCAAGAGTGGACACCCCCTTCCCCCCAGGGTGAGGAACAGCCCCTGTGAAGCCCCCCCTTTCACATGCCAGACCTGAAAGATACTCTGCAGCTGCTCGCTGACTCTGGTGGCAGAACAGCTGCGCACCATCGTCTCCAGCATGGTGTCCATGGCTCGCAGGGTCTGCAAAGAGGACAGAGAGTTGTGGCAGTGATTCTGCTGTCCCTCCCACGCCCAGGAGACTGGTCTGAACTCCCAGCGCCAAGGGAGGACTCCCGCGGTGCCTCGCGGTGCCCGGGAGAGACCCGGGGGCAGACAGTCTGCTGTGTGCAGAGCAGCCTGTGGCGTTGGACGTGGCCAGGCCCATGGGAAGGGCACGAAGGGATGAGGGTGGGAAAGCAAAGCCGAGCCCCTGCCCTGCCTTGGAGCTCTGGTCATATCTCTGACCATATCTCTGGTCAACTCTGGATTGAGTTTTTTTCCTTATTGGTAAGTGATATGTGCATTTTTAGACATCAAAACATACATCCCCCGATCACCAGGGCGCAGTGGGGGGAAGTGCATCATGCCCTGGGGAGCTGTGTTCAGGTCACAGTCCCTCCTCCCAAGCCAGAAGTAGCATTTTCCACCTACTGCATCAGGATTCACCTGGGTTGGTCTTCAGTTTTGCTGCACTGAAGGCAGACCCCCCCTAAACAGCAGCAACAGGGTGTTCCAGGCTTACACGGATTGCTAGCCATAGGAGTCCCCCTCAGCCACTCCTTCCTCCCAGCTTTTGTATTCTGGGCTTTTGTATTCTGTATTCTTTTGTATTTTGGGCTACATACACAACAAGTACCTTGTATCAGTGATGCTATCAACACTGCTGTATCTGTAATTTATACTACCATTTTGAAGAAGAAAATTACTTAGGAGCGAAATAAACAAAAGTTTTTGAAGACACTGAGGGTTGCTAAGTGACAGAAATAGTTACTAAAAAATAATGCCCAATCACCTAACAGCATGACAATAAGTAGGTAAAGGTACCACAAGCCGAAAATTGCTCAAATAATGTATCTAAACATCCGTTTAGAGGTGCTTATGAGAAGCAATGCAAGAAAAGGTCGTAACTTCTAAATCAAAATACAAAGAAACTACTGTTCAAAACCAACAGCCTTATTCAAATTAACATGGAGATTAGCTGTACTATTCTGATTAGCCAGAAATGTGTTAATCAAACATCATCCTGTAAAGGAATTGTATCAAGTAAGATACACTCATTAAATGTCACCTTTGACTATAAAAGATTTATGTGTAATTCCTAGAAGCATAATAACAAAAATTATATAATAATAGTAATAATATAACCCTATTCATTTCAGTTGACAGTTCTTCCAAGGATCCTGCCTTCATCGGGTAGCTCAAATCTTCATTAATGCACTCAACTTTATTACTTTAATTCAGGACATGCTGCTGGACGGGAGTTTGTCTGGGACATCTGTCTTGGGTTCAGCTGGGATAGAGTTAATTTTTACAGGAACCTGGGAGGTGGGGGACGGCACAGCCAGGGCAGCTGAACTAGCCAAGGAGCTATTCCATACCATGTGACATCATGCTCAGTATATAAATGGGGAGTGGGCTGGGGGGAGCTCTCTCTTGACTTTCGGTGGGGGAAGTGGTGGAGCGTCGGGTTCCGGGTGGTGAGCAGTTGCACTGTGCATCACTCCTTTTGTATATTATTAGTACCGTTGTTGTTGTTGTTGTAACTTCTCCTTTTTTGTGTGTTGTCCCAGTAAACTGCCCTTATCTCAACCCTCGAGGTTCTGGGGTTTTTTTTTTTTCCCTTTTCTCTCCTCTGATTCTCCTCCCTATCGCACCGGAGGGGAGTGGGAGGAGTGAGCGAGCGGCTGTGTGGTCCTTTGTTACTGGCTGGGCTGAAACCACGACAGTCCTTTTTGGCACCCAACGTGGGGCAGGAAGGGTTGAGATAACGACGGATCTGGCCAGAGCATGTTGAAACAAATTTGTCATACTCATTTCTTATATTAGATAAATAGATGTTATTCACAATGTTGGTTCATTTGTTTACATGGTGGCGTTTTGTAAGTTCTTATATGCTCTATGTATTGCCTGTAGTTATGTTTATCACCTCTGGGAGAGTGATTGGGATTATCATTTTGCTGTACTGGGCAATGTCGACTTGTGAAATGATTACATCACTGGTCATGAGGTTAAGCTGGTATCTGTATGAGGCAGTGATATAATTTCCATACTTTGGGCACCTTCTATCGGATTTTATTGGTAATTACACCCAATCCATGGGGAAGTCAGGGGGGGATACTTCCCCCCATCCGTTCGCCTCCCTTCTCCCCTTCCGATTAATTACAACAGCTTTTGAGAATTTGTTTGTTTGTTACAACAGCTTTTGAGAATTTGTTTTGCCTCATGAATATGTTTCAGGTCTTGTTTAGGGCTACGAAAAAGCTCTTTAAGAGTACCACCCAGAGATCTGCCCCAAAGCTGGATATTCATGGGTGGCATGGCATGTGGGAGGTTATGGGCAGGTATCTAGAGAACTTCTCACCTCCAGTGGCTTGGAAGTTTACTCCCGAACAACTGCAGAACCCTCATGAAGTGGTAGAATATTTGAAAGGAAAATGCTGTGGCTATTCCAGAGACGCACAACTCACTGCACTGTGCTGGGCCCTGGCCAGTATCTACCAAACACTGCTTGATATTAGGCAGCACCCTCAGGGGGAAAAGAGGGAAAACAGGGCAACAGACACCGTGGCTTACCCCAACCCTGACAACAGGCACCATGGCTACCCCTACCCCGGCAACAGGCAGCGTGGCTACTCCAACCCTGGTGACAGGTACTGCAGCTAAACCAGAGAACCAACCTGTGCCAGTATCAGTCGCCCCTGTACAGAAAAAGAAACACACAAAGAAATCAGTTCGCTTAGTGAGAGATAAAGATGAACCAGGGTCATCGCGAGAACAGGAGGACGAGGCAGAACCTGAAATAATTACCTGATCTCTATCCCTGAGTGAGTTGCATGACATGCGAAAAGATTTTAGCCGCCACCCATGTTACCGAAAAGCTCGGAATGAAGAACTTATCAACACCAATTTAGTGTAGATAAGCAGACACTTCTTTATTGACGGCCGGGTGCGCGGGCGAGTCCTCTCACGAACCACGCACACCTGTCACCAAAACAATACACCTTATATTAAGACTTATCGATACATATTCATTAGATTTCCAAGAAAAGTTATACATATTCATTAGATTTTTGGGAAATCATTAGCATATGTGAATATCTTTTACGCAGGCGTAGTGAAGGTCTCTCCGAGGCGTGGTAAGTCTTGGAGGCGGGTAGCTTTTGACCAGGAGGTGTGTTTTGGTATTATAATGAAGCAAAGTTCGTCTAAAGTTCATGATTTCTTCATCGATGTTATGGCAACAGGTGCAATCCATCCTTTTTGACAGTAGCTATGTGGTTATCTCTATCGGCTCTAGCCAGGTACCTTCCAGGAGCCCTGTACCGCACATTCTCTCCTTAGGGATCGGCCGCTGCGTTCCAAACAGGCCGTTGTCAAGTAACGTACTGAACGACTCTTACACCACCCCGTTGTCAAGTATTTCTTTATCCTGTTCTCTAAGTTCTAAATGTTCCTACTAGTTGATTTTAGCCAATTTCTCTGGCCTTGGTACGGGGCTATACAGGGGTTTTGCAGCAGACACTGGTTGGTGGTTAAATATATAAAATACATCATACATATGATTTTGCTAAAATATTAAAACTAAATATGATTAATTCTAACTAATAACAAATTAATGACAAATCAGTAACACCCAGGTGAGCACATTGTTACCTGGCTGCTCCGATGCTGGGATAATGGGGCCAGTAGTTTGGAATTAGAGGATAAGGAAGCCAAGCAGTTGGGATCTCTGTCTAGGGAAGGGGGCATCGACAAGGCGATTGGGAGAAAAACACAAGTCCTCAGCCTCTGGAGGCGACTTCTGTTAGGTGTAAAGGAAAGATACCCCTTCAAGGATGAAGTTACATGTTACCAAGGCAAGTGGACCACCATGGAGAGAGGTATCCAGTACCTGAGGGAATTAGCCGTGCTGGAGGTGATTTATAATGATCCAGAAAATGCGCAGTCACCCACAGATCCAGATGAAGTCCAATGCACACAACTGATGTGGTGGAAGTTTCTACGAAGTGCACCACCAACCTATGCCAACTCATTGGCAGTAATGTCCTGGAAAGAAGGCTATGTACAAATGGTGGACGAATTGGCTGTCCAACTCCGGCAATATGAAGGAAGTCTCTCTTCCTCCCTACGGGCCTGTGTCTCGGCTGTAGAGGAATTGTCCCGAGAATTCCAGCAATTCAAAGTGGATATGTCCTCCTCCCCACCTGTACAGGCCCGCATTGCAGCTATTAGGAGTAAGCATTCCTCTGCCCAGGAGACAGGAGAGAGAAAGTACACACAATGGGCTAACCTGTGGTTTTACCTGTGTGACCATGGAGAGGACATGAAGAAGTGGGATGGAGAACCTACCTCAGTCCTGGATGCATGGGTACAGGAGTTGCGAGAAAAAGCAATCAGAAAAGAGGATTCTTCTTGGAAAACTGCTGCTCCAGTTTCCCATGAGCAGTCCCCCAGACGCAGTAGAAGGGCTGATCTCATTTCTGATCCTATTGAAGGGACTTCTGATTCACGTGTGCGAAAAGCGAGTAACGGATACTCTAACCAGGATTAGAGGGGCCCTGCCTCCAGCCAGGTGGAGGAAAGGGACAACCGAGTCTACTGGACAGTGTGGATTTGATGGCCTGGCACATCAGACCCACAGGAATATAAGGCTCTAGTAGACACCGGTGCACAATGCACCCTAATGCCATCAAGTTATAAAGGGGCAGAACCCATCTGTATCTCTGGTGTGACAGGGGGATCCCAAGAGCTAACCGTATTGGAAGCTGAAATGAGTCTGACCAGGAATGAGTGGCATAAACACCCCATTGTGACTGGCCCAGAGGCCCTGTGCATCCTTGGTATAGATTATCTCAGGAGGGGGTATTTCAAGGACCCAAAAGGGTACTGTTGGGCCTTTGGTATAGCTGCATTGGAGACGGAGAAAATTGAACAGCTGTCTACCCTGCCTGGTCTCTCTCAAGACCCTTCGGTTGTGGGGTTGCTGAAGGTTGAAGAACAACAGGTGCCAATTGCTACCACGACGGTGCACCGGCGGCAATATCGCACCAACCGAGACTCCCTGATCCCCATCCATAAGCTGATTTGCCGATTGGAGAGCCAAGGAGTGATCAGCAAGACTCACTCACCCTTTAATAGTCCCGTATGGCCTGAGCCGAAATCTAATGGAGAGTGGAGACTAACAGTAGACTATCGTGGGCTGAATGAAGTCACACCACCGCTGAGTGCTGCTGTGCCAGATATGTTAGAACTTCAGTATGAACTAGAATCAAAGGCAGCTAAGTGGTATGCCACAATTGACATTGCTAATGCATTTTTCTCCATTCCTTTGGCAGCGGAGTGCAGGCCACAGTTTGCTTTCACTTGGAGGGGTGTCCAGTACACCTGGAATCGACTGCCCCCGGGGTGGAAACACAGCCCCACTATTTGCCATGGACTGATCCAGGCTGCACTGGAAAAGGGTGAAGCTCCAGAGCACCTGCAATACATTGATGACATCATCGTATGGGGCAACACGGCAGAAGAAGTTTTTGAGAAAGGGAAGAAAAGACTCCAAATCCTTTTGAAGGCTGGTTTTGCCATAAAAGAAAGTAAGGTCAAGGGACCTGCACAGGAGATCCAGTTCTTAGGAGTAAAATGGCAAGACAGGCGTCGTCAGATCCCTATGGATTTGATCAACAAAATAGCAGCTATGTCCCCACTGACTAATAAAAAGGAAACACAGTCTTTCTTAGGTGTTGTGGGTTTTTGGAGAATGCATATTCCAAATTGCAGTCAAATTGTAAGTCGTCTTTACCAAGTTACCCAGAAGAAGAACGATTTTAAATGGGGGCCTGAGCAACGACAAGCCTTTGAACAAATTAAGAGGGAGATTGTTCATGCAGTAACGATTGGGCCAGTCCGGGCAGGACAAGATGTTAAAAATGTGCTCTACACTGCAGGTGGGGAGAATGGCCCTACCTGGAGCCTCTGGCAGAAAGCACCTGGGGAGACCCGAGGCCGACCCCTGGGGTTTTGGAGTTGGGGATACCGAGAATCCGAGGCCCGCTATACTCTAACTGAAAAAGAGATATTTGCAGCATATGAAGGAGTTCGAGCTGCCTCAGAAGTGGTTGGTACTGAAACACAGCTCCTCTTAGCACCCCAACTGCCAGTGCTGGGCTGGATCTTCAAAGGGAAAGTCTCCTCTACACATCATGCAACTGATGCCACATGGAGTAAGTGGGCTGCACTGATCACACAACGAGCTCGCATAGGAAACCCCATTTGCCCAGGAATTGTGGAATTGATCATGGACTGGCCAGAAGGCAAAGATTTTGGAATGTCGCCAGAGGAGGAGGTGACATGGGCTGAAGAGGCCCCGCTGTATAATAAACTGCCAGAAAATGAGAGGCAATATGCCCTGTTCACTGATGGGTCTTGTCGCTTTGTGGGAAAACATCAGAGGTGGAAGGCTGCTGTATGGAGTCCTAAATGACAAGTCGCAGAAACTGCTGAAGGAGAAGGTGAATCAAGTCAGTTTGCAGAGGTGAAAGCCATCCAGCTAGCATTAGACATCGCTGAAAGAGAGAAGTAGCCAGTGCTTTATCTCTATATTGACTCATGGATGGTGGCAAATGGCCTATGGGGGTGGCTACAGCAATGGAAGAAGAGCAGCTGGCAGCGCAGAGGTAAACCCATCTGGGCTGCCGCACTGTGGCAAGATATTGCTGTTCGGATAAAGAAGCTAGTGGTAAAAATACGTCACGTAGATGCTCATGTACCCAAGAGTTGGGCCACTGAAGAACATCAAAACAACCAGCAGGCAGATCAGGCCGCCAAGACTGAAGTGTCTCAGGTGGACCTGGACTGGCAACATAGGGGTGAGCTATTTATGGCTCAGTGGGCCCATGATACCTCAGGCCATCAGGGAAGAGATGCAACATATAGATGGGCTCGCGATCGAGGGGTGGACTTGACCATGGACACTATCGCACAGGTTATCCATGAATGTGAAACGTGCTGCAATTAAGCAAGCCAAGCGGCTAAAACCCCTGTCGTATGGAGGGCAATGGCTGAAATATAAACAGGGGCTGGCCTGGCAGATTGACTATATCACACTCCCACGAACCCGCCAAGGCAAGTGCCATGTGCTTACAATGGTGGAAGCAACTACTGGATGGCTGGAAACATATCCTGTGTCCCACGCTACTGCCCAGAACACTATCCTGGGCCTTGAAGAGAAAGTTTTATGGTGACACAGCACCCCAGAAAGAATCGAGTTGGACAACGGGACTCACTTCCAAAACAACCTCATAGACACCTGGGCCAAAGAGCATGGCATGGAGTGGGTATATCACATCCCTTATCACGCACCAGCCTCCGGAAAAATCGAACGATACAATGGACTGCTGAAAACTACATTGAGAGCAATGCGGGGGGGGACTTTCAAACATTGGGATACACATTTAACAAAAGCCACCTGGTTAGTTAATACTAGAGGATCCACCAATCGGGCGGGCCCCGCCCAACCAAGACTTCCACATACTGTAGAAGGGGATAAAGTCCCTGTAGTGTGCATGAGGAGTATGTTAAGAAAGACAGTCTGGGTTAGTCCTCCCTCAAACAGAGACAAACCCATCCAAGGGATTGTTTTTGCTCAAGGACCTGGGTACACCTGGTGGGTGATGCAGAAGGATGGGGAAGTTCGATGGGTACCTCAGGGAGATTTGATTTTGGGAGAGAATAGCCAGTGAATTAGGCTGTATGATATTTAACCTGCCAATGTATGTCATTGTATCTATAGTGTTTATATGCCATATCAAGGGTATTACTGTAAGAATTACCCAAATCACTGAAGGATGGACTTTGAAACTGAGCCAAGTACAACAGTGATAGAACTTGAACTGGCGCCCAGCAATTTCCTCAAGATCAACATCTTCGACCTGCAGACCAAGGGCGTGGGTTGCACCAAATGTACCAGCCGCAAGTTCCAGAGGCAGCATACAACAACCCAACGCCGCACACCATCTCTCCTATCCTGAAGGACTGTTACAACAGATGGAGCCCCAAAGTCATGGACTAAATAAAATTGATGGACACATTAGAGGGATAGCCCATCAACTAAGGCAATGCTATTTGTGTGTGTGTGTGTGTGTGTGTGTGTCCATATACATATATATATATATATATATATATATATAACAAGGAAAGTGGTAGTGGTTAATTGGAAAATGTAAGATCTGGGCATGATGTAGATGGTATAGAGTAAGGGGTGGATAATGTCCTGGGTTCAGCTGGGATAGAGTTAATTTTTACAGGAACCTGGGAGGTGGCGGGGTGGGGCACAGCCAGGGCAGCTGAACTAGCCAAGGAGCTATTCCATACCATGTGACATCATGCTCAATATATAAATGGGGAGCGGGCTGGGGGGAGCTCTCTCTTGATTTTCGGTGGTGGAGCGTCGGGTTCCGGGTGGTGAGCACTTGCACTGTGCATCACTCCTTTTGTATATTCTTTTATTAGTACTGTTGTTGTTGTTGTAACTTCTCTTTTTTTCTGTGTTATCCCAGTAAACCGCCCTTATCTCAACCCTTGAGGTTCTGTTTTTTTTTTTTTCCCCTTTTCTCTCCTCCGATTCTCCTCCCTATCGCACCGGAGGAGGGCGGAGAGGAGGAGAGGAGTGAGCCAACGGCTGTGTGGTCCTTTGTTACCAGCTGGGCTGAAACCATGACAACATCCCTGGACTCACCTTTGACTCTCAGACTCTGGCTGTCACCACACTCCACATGGAAGACCTGGTACGGACTTGGAGCTTTAATTATGGCATTTATCCAGTGATACTTCTTCTCCAGGTCACTGCTCATCGCTCCACTTCTGCCTCTACGGATACACTGCTTCGTTTAATCCTGTGACTTTTCTCAGTTAGCATACTACCAAACTTTCTCTCCAAGGTCCTTAGCCTAGTTTTCTGAAAACAAAATTCTTTACCTTTCTGCAATATTGGCTGAGGCTCTTTGTGAATTTGTCTGGGAGCTCAGCATCTTTCACATGTCATTTACATTCTGGAACCAGATCAGGAAGAACACTTGTATACTCTCCCTCCTGCAGCTCACCTGCAGTGGTTGCCATGATGTGTACGCAAAGATTTCCACCTAGGAGCACCTCCAAAACCTCTCAGATGCACCTACTGGCTGCCAATTTGTGTACTTGCTGTTCGACCCTACCTCTTGGTAAGAGAAAACATTCACACCCAGATTTCAACTACATTTGACAAGATGTCATACAACATAGGTTCCTACAACAATTAACAATTTCTCCACTCAGAAGCACAGAGTACACTTGCTTCTATTGACAGAATTTGCAGACAGGCCAATGCATAATGCAACAGTTGCTCTATATCCATTTACACCACCTAGAAAAACTGTTTGTGGATATTTTGAAAAAACCGGAATATAGAACATAAGGATAATAAGCTCTTCATCACCATTAAATGAACCCATTTGTGTTGCACAAGTGATCAACACTGAAGATAATTTGTTTAACTTTAAATAAGTTTTAACTTTAAATAAGATTTCACCTAGGCCCAGTCTCTTTGAAAGGTGTACAGCTATACATTGCATTGTGCCATCATGTCGCACTGTAGCATTTGAAGGCTAGTAATGCTAAGCTTAAAATGGCTTGTCACTCTGATGTTGCTTCTTGGTGACAGCAGTCCTCTGAGGAGAGTCTGACTGTCCCCTCTTCAATACTGTTTTCACAGATGCATCATTCCTCAACTTGTGAAAAATCTACAAGGCATTCAGATTCGGGAGTAAGAGCAACAGCCTCCTTGGCTGCAATCATTATTCTAAGAACAGCAGGATTTAAGATTTGATGACTAGACCACCATGGCAACATATGATGTCGCACAACTGTACTGATAGCTTGACAAAAACCCCTGAGTTTTCATTAATTAGTCTTTCATACAATTTCAGGAAACCGATATTGCTCTGCTGTGTTCCAAAGTTATTAACTGATAACCAACATCCCTCTTGAAATTAGTCTTCTTGTGTGGAATCCTTCCCTGTAACTCATTGTGTTTAGAGACCCTCTCATGGCAACACCTACTGGAAAGACAGTAATATTCTGTCTGATACTAGACAAATAAAATCTAGACCAGGGCCCTAAAAACAAAACAAAGTGGAGCACTGTACTATGACCAAGAAGGGTTTAAATAGCAAAGGTAGTTCCAAGTACTTTCAAATACCCTGATAATAGGTCTTAGGGAAGCACCTTTAAAAGCTGTACATCAGTATAAAATTCTGCAGAGGAGAAAGAAGAAAAAAAAAGAAAAAAAAAAAAAAAAAAAGAAAAAAATTGACTTTACCAGAAACAGCCATAGTATCACTGATCCACACAACTGATCCAGTCCTTATGTCCATCCTCAAATAAAAAAGTTTTTTTTTCTGTGCCACTATACTCTACAGAGTAGTCTCAAAGGAGACAAGTGTCCTTCACTTTGATTTTTAGTACAAACTCAGAAGGACAGACCTACATTAAAAACCTATTGGTAAGGTTCCAGTATCAAGCTGGAACAGTTTAAGTACCTAACAGTAATTTTAACTTTTTTAATTTTTTTTTTTTTTTTTTTTTTTAATTTTGAAGCGTCTAATTAATAGAGAGCAATTAGGTGGTGGAAAGACAGGTCTCTGACCAAGGGCAAATTCATCTCAATTCTAAGGACTTGGATTTTCCATTCTAAAAGCAGCACTCTTTACTTCTGTCAAGTAGCTACATACTTTTATTTTCAAAATGCACAGTCCTACTATAAAAAGGAACTAAAAATCATGTTTATACTTACTATGAAGTTTTGGCTTTGGCAAACCAGCACTTTATCAATTTATATGATTGGAGTTTGTTTTCTGGTGATACACAGAGAATAGTAACTACATAGAGTTCTTCTAGTGCAAACACCTGGGGAAAAAAAAAAAAAAGAAAAGATATCCAGCTACATACCTTATCCCACAAAAAGACTAGAAGTTGGAGCTCTATGTCACTGTCCCCTTGGCAGAAAACTCAGTTATAAAGCCTTACAACTCTCCCAACAGACACATATACCCTGAGTTATCTCAGTTCAAACATGTATGACCACAGGGTTACAATCTAAACCAGAACAAAGGTTTACATCGCCTGCAAAAGTGCACTTTCATTTGGGAGGCTCTTGTGCTGCATCATTTCACAGATGTTGTTCAGAGGGCAGCTGCACTAACAGTCAAATTAAGTATACCAGAGGGGACAAAGCCCTGCAAGGGAACATGACTGAAGCCAGGAAATGGAGGATCTGAAGCTGACTTGGCACTAAGGAAAGGGATGTAGAATCACAGCCCAGGATTATGATTAAATTCCATGCCCCGCCCCTTAAGGTTCTTCCTTCTCTAACCAAACAACATTGCCTCAAAGCCTCTGGAAGGGAACTGAAGATGGAGAAGACAACAACAACAACAAAGAAAACTCAATGCAATTTAAAAAATACACACCTCAAGGAAATTGTTCTGAAACCCTTTGTCAGACATTTCTGCAAGGACAGAAGAGAAATCCAGAGGTTCTCAGAGAGAAGTGAGACATACAAGTTGCTTTTCGTGAACTCTCACAGGCTCTAGAACTGTTAAGAAATGTAAAAAAAAAAAAGACAACCCAGGAAAATTCAGCAGCATATCTATTATTCTTGATGTACTGAACTAGCAGAATATTAATGTCAACTCAAATCCTGATAAAGTATGGTATGTTAAACTCATTCTACAGAGAAAGCAGAAATCCATTTGTCGCTATTTGTGTACTGCATCTAGAATGATGCATTACCTTCAGCCCACAACTGATCTTCCTCTGTATGCAGCAGTCTTGCACAAACAGGTGACTTTTCCTACAGGGACTGATTTTTCACACTTAGTTCCTCCTTTTGCGCGCAGGTGTGGAATCAGGCAACAGCTCAAGTGCTGCTTAGTAGGAGGGAGGCACTCCTCACCTCTCCCAAGCCTTACAGTGCAGTTCACTGCCCGTGACAGCTGGTAAAAACACAATGCACACAGCAGCTCCTGTGCCCTAACCACGTCCCCAAAAAACAACACCGGCACTGCAGGATCAGGACCAGTAATTCTCTCATCCTCCCTTGTCCTTCCCCTAGGAGTGTGTATCCTCTTTTCCTCCTCAGTATTTCCTTGCGGCAGAAATACCCAATTCCCTCCCCCATCCTCCTTCAACTATTGAAAAAAAAACCCCACAAAATCAACACTTAAGTACCTAAGATGAAGGCTTGCAGGTGTCACCTGCAGGTCCTAAAGCTGGCAGCAGAGTGCTCATTAGGAAGACACAGCCACACCTCAGGATGTCCACACACGCAGGAAAACCATGCTTCAGCTGAGCTGCAAGAGATTCACACTTCAAAGAGCACCTCAACAAGTATGAGGATTGAAATTAAAAACCCTTCACATACTCCAGTCTGACACCACTGTCATACATCCATGTTTGATACAAGGTCAATAAAGACTTACTCTAATGCAAAATTCTTTTAGCTGAACTCTAAACTAATTGGGCTGAAAAGGTAAAGAACTTGGAAACACACAAAGTGGAAGCATGACCCTCACACTTCTGCACTTCATCTTCAACCTCGACATCATTTTCCTATAACAAGTTTCCAAATTAAGATATTCTCAGAAGCAGCAACAGGACATATTTCTTGCAGTGCCTTCCCCTGCTTGTACCCCCCTCTGATCCATTGTCAGCTCTTGAATTGCTCTGTCGTTTCCTCACTTTGCTCCTCCAGCTGCACAGTTATTCCTATAACCAGAACAGCAACGGCTCTAAGGGCAAGAAACTTTGCACAGTTAAGGGACTGGCTTTGTAGTTTCAGCTGCAAAGTTCTAAGCAGTAACTTCTCCCCTTGCTTGGTAAGGAAAACTTGGCACATTGTGGGTAGTTTAAAAACAACCACCACCACCTCCCTCGAATAAAATAAGCAAGCATTTCTGCATCTGCTAGGACTCTTGCATCACTTGGGGCACGACAAGAAGCCAGAAGCTCACACTTGCAACCTGCACCATTGATTGCCAAGAAATCTTCCCTGTAAATCCAGCAAAGAGTAAGCCAAGACAAGCCAAACAGTTGTCAGACATTTCTAAAGCTCCAAAGAGAGAAGTGTTAAGGAGCAAGACAGGCACCCAGCTAAGAATGCAGACAATTTGAATGCCATTTCAAGAGTTTTAAAGACACTACATTAAATGAAGTACAATCTTTCATCTGTTAACTCTGCAGATGCAGTCTATATACAAAGCAAGTACTCAGGTGGAGGAAGAGGATGAAATTCTGGACACGGATATGGAAGTATCTTAATCCTTAAGAAACAAAAGGCAGCCAAAGACTTGAAACCGAGGCAGCAAATTGTCCTGGTTTCAGCTGGGATAGAATTAACTGTCTTCCTAGTAGCTGGTACAGTGCTATGTTTTGAGTTCAGTATGACAAGAATGTTGGTAACACTGATGTTTTCAGTTGTTGCTAAGTAGTGTTTAGACTAAAGTCAAGGATTTTTCAGCTTCTCATGCCCAGCCAGCGAGAAAGCTGGAGGGGCACAAGAAGTTGGCACAGGACACAGCCGGGGCAGCTGACCCAAACTGGCCAACAGGGTATTCCATACCATGTGACGTCCCATCTATTATAGGACTGGGAAGTGCGTGGGGGGAATCGCTGCTCGGGGACTAGCTGGGTGTTGATCGGCGGGTGGTGAGCAATTGCACTGCGCGTCATTTGTACATTCCAATCCTTTTATTATTGCTGTTGTCATTTTATTAGTGTTATCATTATCATTAGTAGTTTCTTCTTTTCTGTTCTATTAAACCGTTCTTATCTCAACCCACGAGTTTTACTTCTTTTCCCGATTTTCTCCCCCATCCCACTGGGGGGGGGGGGAGTGAGTGAGCAACTGCGTGGTGCTTAGCTGCTGGCTGGGGTTAAACCACGACACAAATATATCCCTGTAATGAAAGACACAAGAGTCACCCACAATGTCAATGTAACCTTTGTGGACAGACTAAGTCCAGTAAGATCACTGGGCACACTCTTGCAGCGCATCTTAAAAATGGATCTATGTGGAAAATGAACAACTGAGACTAGCAACAAGCATCTATTAACTATTCTTTGGTCATTTACTCCCCTTGGACTAATTCCAGCAGCGCTGATGAGGGAACCAAACACATGGACTCACTTTACCACAATCCCAGAAAGCGCCCAAGGAGAGGACTAGCAATTCTCCCTGGATGACTTGACTGTACAAGGGAGAAAACTGGAGGAATTCCCAGGAAGAAGGTGTTTGGTGAAGAGGCTGAGCACCACACTCATTGCTGTGCTCAAGCCAACACTGCAAAGTAGCTTCTGCTTCCTTAGGAATGTCCATCATGTTAACACCCAATTGTTACTGAGGGGCTGCTGCCTAGTAATTGCAAGCTGGGTATTACTGAACCCAGAATTAAGTCGTCACTCATTTGATTACATGTGGCCATGAATACTGAATATGTAATACCCAAAGATGCCCAAATTAACATGCTAGTCTACTGAAAAGAGCTGAGCCGTAAAATTAACTGCTTCCTACACTCACCAGCAGCACAAGAGCTCCCACATGACTGAAAAGTCAACAGCAGGAAGAAAAGTCTCAAGGTCTGTTATGATTAAAGTTCTCTTCTCTCCTCCAAGTGCCTAATGCGAGATAACCCAGAGTCTGTTCCCCCTCACCCCCTGAGGAATAGACCATTACTGTGTAATCCCATCAAACAGGGACAAGGGTAACTGCCCAGTTCTACAGGCCAAGCCAGCCTCAAAGGTCGTCCCAGTTTCAAATTAAGCAGATCAAAGGTCTCCTGCTTGACAGAGGTCACCTCTGCAAGTACAATATTGCTACAGTAAAGACTGGGATGATTTGGGGTGGAGGAGGCAACCCCAAACACACCATTCCAGAGGGCAGGCAAGAGCAAGGGAGGGAAATCATTAAGGAACATTGGAAAAGATAATATGGTCTGATAACGGGCATGCCACTGGGTCTCAGCAGAGCACAGCGAGCTGTTCGAGAAGCTACCAAAGAGCAGTCACAAGACTCAACTCCATCCATCGCAGGGGTCTATCTTCCATTTCAACAACAGGCTGCCCCCAAATCGCCTTCCATGCGGAGCCTGGAGATTCCCTTCCCTACAGCCATTCCTGCCCTTTGATGGGAACCCCCTGCCTTTCTCACCATGATCCTGGATTTCAATTCCAAAATCTAACCCAATAGGGCAACAAAATCAAATCAAGTAAGAAACCCCGGCTTTTTCTCTTATCACTGATCTTTGGACAGTTGGCCTATCATCACCTTTCTCTGTCTCAAGTTCTAACACTGACTGGACCAAAAGTGACAGATGACCAACACAAAATGTTCTGAAACTTAACATCTGTATGGCTACAAGTGTTTAAAACCACTGAAACAGGCTAGAAATCAAGTTCTCTCTGGCCCCATTTGTCTGCAGGCTTGCAGCGCTATCTAGTTTGTTTCCAGTTTTTTGGAGGGATTTTCATACAGCAACAAGGATGAATACCTCCCTGTGAGAAGTTCTCTTTGCTAGAAAGCACCCTGAAAGCAGAATACACAGAAGCATGTGAGACTTGAGGAATTTTACATCATTGTCCAGATTCTTCCGAAATTTGTCCAAAGCTTCCTATGCAGAAAAAAAAAAGGAGGAAAAGGGCACTCACACTGCCAGGCTTTAGGACCACACACTGAGGTGCTCCAGGAGACCAGAGTCAGCAGACAGGGACACTTTCCAGGGGTGCCTCTACAGGAACCTAGAGACTCTGCTGACTCTCCAGAAAGATCAGCCTCTGTGTTTGGAAGCTGAAGCTCAGTCCATATCAAATACCCTTTTTGCCCACTCACCCAGACCTGCAATATGCTTCAATTAATTGGTCAACATCAGGGCTGGGATTTCCACACCAGGAGTTTTCCTTTGGCAATGGTGACACTCGGTGCCTAACTAGTAAATGTTGTTTCAGCACAACTGGAGGACACTCAAGTAGACTCAAGTGTATAGTTTCTTTAAAAAAAAAAAAAAAAAAAAAAGGCAAGCAGCACCTCAAACGAAGCCCAAATAAAGAAAACTAAGCAGAACATGTTCCCTGTGACACAGTGATCTTACACAGCAGCTGGAAGAGTAATCCTAGAAATACACAAACTGTCATACTTCACCCAAGACTTGCTTCTTTTCTGTATGCTTCCACTTTTCAAAGTCCGTAAAATAACCAAAGCAGTATGTTGCCATCACAGAACAACACAGGCACCATTATGAGATCTTTAAAAAACAATGCCAAATAAAATTGGAGAGCTCCTTTGCTACTCCAGGGTATGTAATTTGCCCCTTTTCCAAGAAAAGCCTGAAGAGCCACATATGCAGCGCCGTGAACTCATTCCGTTTAAGCAACCAACCCACAAGGGAAGTAGAATTATGAAATGCCACAAGAAGAGCTGTTTGTGAAATACCCATGTCAGTGCTCAGTGGGAATAAATTGTACTTCTGGGACAGGTCCACCTCTGGGAGAGCTGTTTCCTGGCCAGGATTTCCACCTGGAGGGGAGGGAACTGCATTCCTTTTTCTTGCAGGATTTCCATCCAACTCTCCACTACCAACTGGAAATTAAGCCTGAGGCTCACTGCTTGGCATCACTGATGAAGATACTGAGGACAGAGACGAGAGGGACCACGAGGGCACAGGCGGACTAGCTCCAGGCAGTCTGGCAGGAACTGCGTAGGGGACTAGAGCTACTCTGCGGTGGTGGCTGTGACCTCCAGCAGAGACAGGAGAACAGAGCATGTCCCAGTCTTGTCTGTCTTCTCAGCCTCAACCAGCTGCCCATTTGGCACCAAAGCAGTGAGGTACAGGCACACTCTGCTCCACCAGTGACAGGGGCAGGGCAAAGGCGTTCATCCCGGCAGGATAGAGGCATCAGTAACAAGCTGAGTATGGTGCCTGCCAAAAGGCTAGGAGCAGCACCCTGGAGTCCTGCACTTTAGCTGAGCAGTAGGGAAGACCATCACCCTGGAACATACACGCTTCACAGCTGGACCTGGAGGGCATCAGACCTATTCTCCCCACCCAGTCCCGCAGAAGTTTGATGGAGTTTCAATGCACAAGGTAGCAGGGCATTTGGGGAAAGACTGATCCTCTCCTACAGCAAGCGGGATGAGAGCAGGTGCTAGCGCAACATGAGCTAACAGCAAGGTAACTTGCTGCATGGAAAGCTTCTAGCTTGCGTTAGTGAAGTCCGAGGTGCACTCTTCAGCCTTGGAGAAAAAAAAAAACCAAATAGTTTATTTATCACATTGGCTTATTAGAGGAGATGGCAACCAGAACAGCTAAAATGGGAAAAGTTTCCACAGCCTGGGACAAAAAAACGTCCTGGGTTGTAGGCAGGTTATGAAGAACCCATGAGCTGCAGCAGCAGCAGCACTCAGGAACCTTGGCTTGTGGAAAATGGAGCGATTTAGTTCATTGTGAATGATCAGAACACTCATGTCCCTAGATCCCATTTTCTCTCTACATCTCTGCAAGCCCTCCATGTCATATCCCCCTGCAATAGCCATGCTGCAGAACAACCTATGCAAACTCCATCCGTGCAAGTTGATAACTGGGACAGGCAGAGAAGAAACAGAGATCCATTTTTGCTCCTGGCACTGCTGAAAACTACAATTCAAATACAAATGCACTTTTGAAAATTGCTGCACTCCTGCAGTTTGGGCTTGATGGGCAATACTCCCAGGGAATCCGTCCCTGGGCTCCAATGAGTACAGCTTAAAATCACCATATTCCTCTATGTATAAACAGTGTCATTAGACTTATTTTTTAAAAGTACAAGACCAACCCAGGCCAGGGCCAGGCTCTACAGATAGAGTAGTAACTTCTCTCATAAATATTTTTAATATTGTTTGATTACAAGTAGCCCTCACTCCAGGTAACGTCATTGACACAAAGTACCCGCACACATGCAGCCCCTAGACTTTCACAGAAAGCCTGGGAGCAACCCCTCTCTAAGAAAGGAATGCTACCTCACAGCAAAGTAGGGGAGGGGGCACGTGGCCAGGTTAGCCTCAATGTGGGGGAAGAGGCATCTGGAGTCAAAACAATAAAAAGGGATTTCAAAAACCCTTCATATAAAGCAATCAAGGAGGTTAAAGCAAAAAACTGCTTAAAAAAGAGGTACAAAACTGCTGGAGACCAACAGAAATCTCTGCCAAAAAATAACTTGCATTTAAATCAGACATCAAGGGCATCATGCAGTTTTGTTGTTAAAAAAAGGGAAAAGTGGAAATCTGTGTAAAGATCAGCATTTGTAAAGAGTCATCATTAGCTCCAGAGACCAGCGTAATTCCCATGAAGTCCTGATGGAAGGGAACCTCCTGCCACAAAGAGTTTTGTTCCAGACAAGTCGTAGCAGTGGGTGTGAACAGCATTTGGGAAGAAATTTAGGTCAGAAAAATAATTCCTCCAGGTTCCATCAGGATTCTGTTAAAGGAAAGTTTAGATTGTTATTGTTGCCCAACCAACCCAAAACCTTGTCTCACAAAAGCCAAAGACAGCTTCCAGAGTCTAAGAAGGGATCTTTTCTATTAACACTCCCTGAAGCTTCAGACAGGTCAACTTCTTGAAGACACCTGAGTTCTCCTGAAGCTTTTTCTGAGGACATTTGGGCCAAACATTGGGGGGGGGGGGATGAAGGGTAGGGAAGTTACCAAGTTCCACTCCTTTTTAAAGTTACACCAGAATGACACAAAAGGTAATGGCTAGAAGTTAGACAAAGCCTTTAACTGCTTTATGAGAAGATACAGGAAATTGAACTCAAGTGGCTGCCATGGCATTACCTGAGGAAGCCACAGTTTCTGAAATTGCACACAATTAAATGAAATCACTCTCACTTTGAGTGCCACACTACAGGAGCATGGTTTAAGAGGAAGACAATGTATTTTGTGTTTGAGGTTCTGAAAACTACAAGTCAGATCCCATTCAGAAATATAAACTCTAGCTTGTTCATGAATCGGTGTGCAAGAACAGTAGTCAGTATGCCTTACACTCAAGCAACCAACCTTCAGTACTCTTTCAGAAAGCTTTTGTAGAAAGCAGTTCTGCAGGACTTCTTGCTTTTCATGCATGATTACAGTTATCGCTTACATGAGCACTGTTTTGCTGGGACGCCTTTCATACAATAGCTCCCAGTACTATAAAAAGACCCGCTTCTCAAGCCTCTATGGCACTCCTGTGTAAAGGGTCTCCTACAGCCTCAAGCTACTCACCAGCCAGCCTTTCCCAGTAGTCAGCTGCAAAATTCTGCTTCTTCCTAATTTCTGCTTCTGTCCATAGCAGGCACTGGGGGGCTTTTCACCCAGGAACCTCTGGGCTCTGATACCATAAAACAGGAAGGAACCTTGCCCCATTTCCACTGTGATGATGTGCTCGTAGAAGCTCACCCACAGAATACCTGTCAAACAGAGAAGGGACATACAATGTGGTGAGGAAGATGGATGCTTTGCCTCTGCAGTGCTGCTGCTTGATGTCCAGGATTTTCTTGAAGAGGAACTACCTACTCGTATTCTCTGCAGCACCGAAGCTTCCCCACCGCTAGGGAGCAGTGCAGACAAATCCCATGGATGCTGTTGAAACAGCAGCTTTAATTCCATGCACTGCTTCCCTTCTCCTCTGAGGCCATCAGCTCAACTGATGGTGCACAGCCAGAAGCTCCATGCTCAGCAGGCCCCAGCTCTGCCAGAGAAGCAAAGATCACAAGCCATTTTGGATCAAGAGCAGCTTTGTTCTGTCTTCCACAAGCCTCTAAGTGAACACACCAGGAGCAAGTACGTGGCAGCAGAGAGGGGAAAGAACGTCACTCTGGTTTCCTCCATGAGCTCTGTCGTGGTTTAAGCCCAGCCGGCCACTAAGCACCATGCAGCTGCTCGCTCACCTCCCTCACACTGGGATAGGGGAGAGAATCAGATAGGTAAAAGTTAGAAAAAAAACTCGTGGGCTGAGATAAAGACAGTTTAGTAGGTAAAGCAAAAGCCATGAATGCAAGCAAAGCAAAACAAGGCATTCATTCACTACTTTCCATTGGTAGGCTGGTGTTCAGTCATCTCCAGGAAAGCAGGGCTCCATCACGCTCATACCTATCTAGCTACCTGCCAAGCTGCAATAGCTGACCATGTGAGAGAAATTACTGTCCCAGCTGCCACGAAGTGCATTTTGCTGATCAACAGGCTAGCTGTAAGCAAGTATAACCATAATAATCACCAGTCACTTTGCTGCTCAGGTAGCTTCAAAATTGTTTAAAAGCCTGACCTATCTCCACTCAAAAATATTCTCACACAAGCACACCTTACTCTTTGTAGCTGGTACTTTTAGCACTTCACCCAGCAATGAAAACAGACTAGGAATCCCGCAACTTAAGCGACACCATGTTCCACCACTACATAGGAAACTACAGCACGTTTCCAGTCCAAACAAAACATTCTAGCACCGTTCAGTTATGCCATGAGATTGAGTAGAAGAGTACATTTTGCTTTCACAAAATCTAAACCTGAAGCCTCAGCTAAACAAGGATCCCTACATAGTAATCTGCAATTTGCAAAATGTCCTGTCATCTCATCTCTATCATGCAAAAGGTGTGTTCTGTGTAAGCACTCTTCCCCAAACAACTCTTTTATGCAGATTAAACCCCACCACATCTATGCTTTTCCTTCCTGCACACCATGATGCCAAGTTGCAAACCCTAGGCCTTTTTAAGCCCTCTTTAAAGTACCACTGAATTACAGCCTAAACAAGCATTCAAACAGGAGGGGAAAAGAGGGAGTGATGCCAGCTACATCCACGTGCCAACTGCTGTCACCGTACCAAGTGAGACTGAATGCCACAAAACTTGTAACCTACTGGAAATACACCCAGCGGTACACGTGGCAGCAGACATGCGAGAGGCATGGATGCAGACAGGGAGTTTCCCCTTCCCCTCTGTACAGAGTCCTAACCAGAAACATATCCTCATCCTTCTGCCTCCGCAACCTCCTGATGTTACATCCACAGCCGCCAGCATCTGTGACACACACTTCGAAAAGGCAAGGCCATGCTGTCCTGCTCCAGATGTGAGGTGAAGTCTTGGCTGCAGGCTTAACAGGTGGGAAAGCGATGTGCAAGTCTCACACCTGCTGACTTAGATTCACCAGATTCAGATAAGAATCTCCCACTTTAATTCAGAGAACTACAAAGGCATCTGAGCAAGTTGGGGACATGCCCCCCCTGTTACAAGGGCCTGTCAGCAAAAGCAGTCACTTGCATAAGAGGAGAAAGGCACAAGAGGGGACTTCCTCTTATTTTTGCTCCAAAAATGCTCTTGACAAGCAACCCAGCATAACTCTTCCTTAGCAGAACAGGTGACGGAGGATGAAAGCAGATGGCATATACTTTTCAATGTCATTTATTAATAAAAAGCTATAAAATGCAGAATGACTGTCGATCTTTCTCTAATCCAAAAAAATTAACTGAAGCCATCCCTGATGGACCCACGACTAAGAGGATGTGTAGAACAGGCTTTCAAGAACAGCAGTTCAGATTGGCTCCTAAGGGGCTGAAGTCCCTCAGACTCATCATTCCCACCAAACTAAAAGCACAAGCTGTGCCTAGGACTGATCATGGTAAGCTCTCCAACATAGCCAGCACTCTACCACCTCTGGACCTGGACTACTTGGGTCAGCAGATTGAGTCTTACGCCTGAGAGGCAGGGAGGCTCTATGAATCCCAGAAGGAAAGGAAGATGCAGTAGCATGTCCTACACGAGGAGCAGACACAGCATCTGTGCTGTGCAACCTCTGTCCACTACATTAACATTGCTACCTTTGGGATATAAAGTCAAGGGCACATGACACTACACTGCATGCCAGTCGAGCAGAAAGCAGTTGCTCTCTCAGATCAGGAACTAGCATCCAGGGCCTGCACTTCCCTGTACAGCTGCTAAGAAAAGCAACATTTACAAGATGCCCTAAAAAGTGTTAGCTACCTTCTCATGGAGAGAGATAGAGATAGGGTTAGACTGGGCAGAAACCAGCCCCGGTTCCAGTCTTAATTAAGTGACTGCCTTTGTCTGACCTGCTTTTGTATACAACATTAAGGATCTGAAGTTAGTGTGGACTTACCACATTCAGCAGGTGCATTTGGAAGCTGAAAGCACATTCAGGTAACACTTCAAAGCACTTAAAAGTCAACCCAGATGTTAGTCTGCAAATCAAGAGAGAGCCTACTTTCTAGAGGTGCTGCACCACTCCGAGTCCCAGTGACAGCCAGAGAAAGTTGAAACACTCAGTATCTTGGGAATTAATACTACTTAAGTGTCTCCATCACCACGCCAAAAAAAACCAAACCAACAACAACAAGAAAAAATCTGCCTAGGACACAGAGCAGAAAACAGCACTGCACAAAGGCTTTCTCCAGACATGAACTGGAGATGCGCCAGAGATACTACCTACACATAGATCATCCCCCCAGCAGGGATGATCGCATACAGCAGCTTTCAGCCACCAGTCATGACACTCCAGGAACTTGGTATTTCTTCCCTATGATACTGGAGAGTGAGTGTCAGGACCTCCACAGAGCCCTCACTGACAGTGGGTCAGGACAAGGGCTGTTGCTGGTAAGGTGGGCAGGTGACAACACGAGCCGGTGAAGCACCTTTTCTCGTATCACAGAAACTTCTCCCACATCTGAAAGAAGCAGACCCTGACATTCATCTAGACGGCACTGTTCAAACTCCAGTAACCACATCAATAAAACTTTCCTAATCCTTGCCTACATGCATTCTCTTTTTGTAACCTGCCTGATGAAGAGAAGGATGCCTAGAGCCCAGGTAAGTAAGGACTGCAATTTAGCAGTCTGGGGTTCATATGTTTTAAAATGGGCATCACGGCACAGTGCCTTTTTATGCTTGAAAATAAAGGCTAGGAGAATAAGCTTATGGGACCACGCACCCTACAAGCCCTCACCCTTGGCCCTGCTGTAAAGTTCAATTGGACATACTGCATCCACATCAGAAAAGGAAAACAGCACACAAATCTGCAAACTTTTTTTTTTTTTTTAAAAAAGTGACCTTTGTATATTTAAAGCAAACAAATTCACACTGAAAATTGAGAGTCTCACTCATGGCTTTAAAATTATAAAGCAAGCATTCACTCACAGCACAGGCTCCCACTATGACAGCACAGAGCAGACAACATGTTTTTTTTCCATTCCCAGAGAAAAATGCAAGAACAGACAATATTAACAGTGGTACAAAGACTGGATTTGCTTTGAGATGAAGTAAAACAGACTAAGATGCAGTACAAAAAAGAAGTAGAAGCAAAACACACACTTTTCAAACTTCAGAAATATTTGGATGGTGTACAATTAGTTGATCATAGAAGCATTCATGTTTTCTATCATTAGATTTCAGAGTTGCTTTCGTGTTTGTTGGTTGCTCAAGGAATGCTGTCATAAAAGCAAAGCCTACATATACCATTAAGGATTTAGTCTCTCACATAAAAAACCCTTCCTATTTATTAAAAGCTTATCTTACTGCAGTCCTAACAGCTACTTCTGCAAACAAACCATTTGAAACACCCTTTGACAAGTTTCTTACCACTGCCCCATTCTTTGGAACAGATGGATCTAATATTGTGAGAAGGCTGCCTGCAATCCAGAAACAAGACATGTGCCTGTGATCCTCCTGCATACACTGACCACTCCTGACCGTTAAGGCAAACACACCTTCTCCCTGCAGTATGGCAACTGTGTGGAAAGTAACTGAAAACAGAAGAAACAAAAAACCCCAACCTGTTCTGAGGAACGAGCAAAATGTTCATAGAACAATTCTGTAAGCTAGGGTCAAGGAAGCTGCAGTGGAAAAAAAACAAAATGCAGCTAAAATATTAACTTCCTTGCAAAACCAGACCTTTAAGAGAAAAGCAACAACCTGACCCAGAGAAAAAAAACCTGAAGGAGATGGGATGCTTTATCTGAACCAAGCTGAGATGATAAAGGCTGAAGCAAAGTATTAGGCAAAGAACAATGGATGTTTTGGTCAATTGTTTTACATCTTTCTAAGCTGCTGTTATTTCTTCAGCAGCTGTACACAGACAGCAGCTCTCAGCTATAAAAGCCTACCTCATACACTAGCACAGATATGTCTGGGTTTGATCTGCAATTACACTTAAGGGCAACTTCCTTCATAGACTCTGCTTGTCAAGTATCCCTCCTACTCCATGCAACGGTTCACCTCAGCTAACCCAGAACTGGCAGAAAAGTTCAGAGCACTTCCTACCCTCCAAAATAAGGGGAGAGGGGAGTTCCCTCAAGTTGTAATTTTTAGGACATTTCATTTGACATAAAGCTTTAAGTGTTTTACAAACACTGCTGCTCTTTCTTCAAGCATTTAAAGGAGATGAAGAATAGTGAACAGTTACTGCTAGGCAATTTTTGAAATTTAACAGCAATAAACAGAAAAGCACCTTTGATAGCATGTGTTCTGCTTTCCAAAGATGAAAATACCCATCTAGGGACACAGCTCCCATCTCCGATAAAAAAAAAAAGTAAGACAGTTAGTTTCTAGATTAGACATGTCCTTACAAACTCACACTGTCTACTAGGCAGGCTACATACTCTGCATTGACCTTATCCATAATCCTGTACATGTTCCAGGGCGTCAGCCCTGGAACCTGGCTGTGAAGCTGGATATCCATTGCGTCCAGCCATGTCTGTAAACAAAGGGAACAGAGAAGCTCCCGTGAAATATTTCAACAGACTTCAGATATGAACGGCAATGAATGCAGTTTGAACACAGGATTGCTCCATGGCACTCATCTCTCCCTGCCCCTCAGGAGCACTATGCAGACAGTTACTGGGTGCCTGAACCATGCCAGTTTAAAACAAACCATGCATGGAGCTGTCGGGACAAAGGACTCCCTGGAGCTCACATCAGCCCTAAACTCAACCCCAACAAGGAAGCAGCACAGGGTCAGAGAGGCTGGGAAAGAATGTTTTGCAAAGCAGAGTGCCCCAGGCCACGTCACTGAGCCTGACCCATTCCCTCTCTGCTCTTCTGCATGTCTAAGCATTGGCCAAGAAAATATTAAGTTAAATTTCATATGAATGAATATTAAAACCTAAATGCCCGCTCATTCAAGTGACATACCTGTGAGGTTGCCCTGAGGCTCCTGGACAATATCCGGCTGAGCAGTTGGGTGGCCATTGGCTTCAGGCACAGCTGTAATCGAGCATGTTTCCATTAGAGGCTGTGATCTACTTCTTTCTCAGTGACCTGCAGTCACTGGAGGGGGGGTCAGGTAATGACATGGGACCCAGACATGGGTGGAGATTTCCAAAGCTGCAGAAGGGCCTGTGTGACCTGTTGCCTGGCCCCTGACAGCTCTCAACATACTGTTTTCAGGCTATGTACAACACCCCTCCAGGACAGAATGGGCAAACACACAGCCCCTCAGGGGTTTCTTGCGGGGAAAAGCACAAAAGAAGCCCACATGAAAGCACTGGAGGAAAAAAATTATCATTCACGTATCTTGTGGAGAAGAGACTACTGGCCAGTGGAAGGCTGCACCAGCACTGCCCCATCTGTTCCCCTGGCAGTGGGCCAGGGCTGCGTGTACCATGGGGACCTGGGTTCACCCGAGGACAGCACTGCAGGGCTAGAGCAGGAATGCTTCTGTTTTTCTGAGCAGACATCTCCCAAGGACAGACATCCCCAGGCTGTGAGCCAGGATCCAGCTGGGGAGCAGCAGAGCCATGGCCCCAGACACGGCTGTGACCAGCTTGGGGAAGAAGTGCTCCTGCAGGCTATTGCCTGGCCCCTGCAGTGCTGCTCTGGCCCTGACATGCAGGCCGGGGGAAGGCTGCCCTGGAGCAGGACAGCACAGGGCCAGCTCTAGGGATGGTTTCTCATAACTGGGGACTGATACAGCATCACTTGCCATCTAGTCAGTGAGAAGAAGTCCAATTCCTGTAAGCAGCTGCAGGTTGGTACCCATCAGCATTGGTAAAGATGTAAAGCAGATAATAATTCAGCAGCCTGCTGAATGATTGTGAATTGATTTTCACGGTCTTTTGGTAAAAAACAAGCAAAATAAACTTAGCAAGTCAGGAGGTAAACTCAAGCATTAATTTCATGTACGAGCAAGAAATTGGTAACTATGGGGAAATGATGTTCAAGGGTGCAGATAAGACAGTGGAAATCACAGCTTCTAGAAGTCATTCATCTTACTGTCTTCACTAACAACCTAGAGACCAGCATTATGGGGTGCATCTCTGCAACAGGGGCTATTTCCAATTTGAGCTGCTCTTCAATAGCAAATGGGAGACTATAAATTGTCTCCCACAGGTGGAACTGCACCATCAGGAATCCTGCTGTACAACTGCCAGATAAAGTGACTTCAAAAGCTGGAGGTGGGAATCCAATTCCGTTGGAAAAAAAAAAAAAAATCTTATCACTATTGCAATTCTTGATGTCCTCTGGGCTGTTCAGGCCCCCGTGTATGCCCCCAGGCTGGGGGGCAGCGGGGCCTGATGCTGTTTCTTGTCTCTTTCTGCAGCTCCCAGGCACTGAAGGAGCTGTGGGTGAGCACACTGCTGGGGTAAGCCAGGGTGATGCTCCAGGTGCAGCCGTACGGGGCAACACAACTCTCCAGATGGGGAAAGGTGCCCCCACAGCTGCGGGCAGCTGTCAGGCAGACGAGGGATGAGTGGGGATGGAAAGCCTCTTCTGCCTCTGTTCGCATCAGGGAGAGGCCAGTGGGGAAGCAGAGCTGAGTGCCTGGCAGGCAGGAGCTCTGCAGGGAGCTGTGCTCTCTGCTTGGTTCCAGGGCGGTACCCGGGGGTGGTTCAGAATCCCTTTTACTGGAAGGACGTAGGTGTTAAAGAATTTTCAGATGTGGGTTTCTCTAGGTTTGCTTTATTAACAACTCAGAGTTGGGCTACCACTGCAGTGAATGGCAACCTTCAAAAAATTTCCCAATCTTCTATACCTTTTTACCACCCATTGTCCCAGTCCAAAGTCTTTGTAATTTTCCAGTTGATCTCGGTTCCCATGTCATTACCATTCATCAATTTATCTCATCAATTCTCGTGTCCTGGTTCTTCTGAAGTTAGTGGTTGTAGGCAAAAGGTCTTGGGTCACCATAATCACTTACCTTCTTACACATCAAAGATTATCTTTGAATTTCTGAAAATCACTCAGGCTATTCTATTAATTTATCTTGTTCCTCCCCCTGGTTTTTCTGCCTCTATTCCTCTGTCCCGCTGCCTGTCTCATTGTTTCTAGTTATACCCCTCTGTCCATCCAGCTGTCCCTTTTTTGCTTTCTCTCTTCCCTACTCTGGCCCAACTTTTTCTTCCTTTGTCTCTGTCCAGCAGCCCATCACCATTTTTTTCCCTTCTCTATCTCTTTGTCTTAATCTGCATCTGGTTCCCCCCACTGCCCCCAGTCCCTCTGTCCTGTTCCTTGTCCAGCTTTTTGTCTCTCCATGCTCTGCACACTAACCCCATCTTTTTCTCTCTCTCCCTCCTTCCTTTTCCCTCCTCCTCTTTCTCTATATCCCTTTGTCCTGTTGCTCATCAGTATTTTTTCCTTCCATTCCTCTGTCCTGTTCCCTGTCCCTTACTTCCCTGTCAATCCCTCTGTCCTGTTGCCTATCATTATTTTTGCTGTCTACATCCTACTGCCCTGCTTCCCATTCATCTCTTTTGGCTCTCTCCTGTGCTGCTCCCCAGCAATATATTGCCTTTCTCCAGCTCTCTGACCTGCTCCCCACCCACCTCATTTTCTCTCTGTCATTCTTTCCACTTCTCTGTACCTCTCTCTGCAATCTTATGTCCCGCTTCTTGTCCCCCTCTGTTTTTTTATTCCCTGCTGTCCTGGTCCCCGTCCCTCTCTTTGCCTCTCTCTCCCTGTCCCTGTTTGTTCTTTCTTTCCCTCTCCGTTCCCTTGTTTTATTTTTTGCTTCCCAGCCCTCCGTCCTGCTCCTCATTGCTGTATTGAACACGGGTGGGGCCGGGGGCAGGCCCGGGACATCTGGGCGGGCCCAGCAGAGCGGCAGTGGTGGCAGCTGCCTCGGCTACCCCGGCTGCCAAGTTTCGTTCAGCTCTGCTCCACTCAGGGCCGTGAGGGAGCGGGAGCCGCCTCAGGGCAGGGGAGGCGCGGCGGGTCGCGGAGGTGGGATCCCCCGGCCGGAGCCTCCGCAGGTGGGTCCGGGCTCTGCTCTCCCAGGGCTGGCGGGGGCGGAAGCTGCCCCGGGGTCATTGCGGGGGAGGTTCAGGGCCGAGCCCTTGTCCAGCCGGTGGGGAGCAGGGGCAGCCCCATCCTGTCCCCGGCTGCTCCTCGCTGGGGCTGGGCGGCCTCTGCTGCTCCTGGCACGGGTCGGGCAGCAGCGGCTCGGGGTGCTCCTGCGGTGGTGGACGGGTCCTGGTGCTCACAGGGGCAGGGAAGGGCCCCGGCTGCTGTCGACGGGGGGTCCTGGAGTGGGGCTGGGCTGGGGGTCTCTGGCCCGGCTCCCCGCGGGGGTGCTTCGGCTGGGGCGTTTGGGGTGCGCGCCCAGTGCTGCCGGTGATGCCGGGGAAATAAAGCCTGAAACGGCAGTAATGACGTGATGCCCTGCCTGTGCTGGGGCTGCCCCGCAGAGGCATGGGGCCAGGCCCTCCGTGGTTCCCGAGCACTCCCCAAAACTGCATGTGGGGCCCCGGGGGTGCAGGGCTGTGGGGTGGCTACACTCCCCCCAGCATTGCCCATGGGGACTGCAAAGGGGGTCAGCTGGTTTGGGGGCCAGAAATGGAGATCCAAGTTTTCTGTTCCTGGGGCTTGAAAACAGGCTCATGCAGCTGATTTTGGGGCTCAGAAACAGACCGAATTGTGTGGGTTTGGGCTCAGAAACAGAGGTCCAGCCCTGCGTTTTTGGGACATGAGAACAGGCTCAGCAGCCAGGTTTTTTTGGCTCCTCAATGGGCGTGAGTCAGCTGGTTTGGGGGCCAAAAGCAGAAGCTGGCTTGGCTGGTTTTGCAGGTGGGTGAGAGGCAGGCGGGTGGGAGGGTGTTGGAGGCTGTGGGGGAAAGCAGGGAGTGGGCAGGGTGCGTGGACCCTCCCCGGAGATGGGGGTCTGGTTGTGTCGCACGCCGAAGTTCGGAAGGCTGGCATGCAGCAGGCTGAACTCAACATCTGCGATGGTCTGTGGGGGGAAAGGCGCTTTTCAGACCCCACGTGCCCTCTTTGAGTCCAGCTCTTCTTTCTACGCTGCTTAGAATAGTTGTTAAGTAATTAATCGCACAAACTAATGAATATTTATACAACATATAACTATGATGTTTAATCCTAATGCTCAAGTTTTGACAGCAATTGATTTACAACCTTATTGAAAGGCCAGAGCGTTGCATATAGCTGGACCTTATAAGGAGAAGAAGCTGAACTCAACCAGAGCTTCAGTGCAGAGTGGGGGCTTCAATGAGCCAGAACTGTAGCAAGCGGGAGCTGGAACGAGGCAGGGTGTCTGCTGTCTGGAGCGTGCATTAGCTAGAGGCAAAATTACCTGCAGCTGTAACAAGCAGGAGCCGCAATTAGCTGGAGCGTCTTTTTGCTGGAGCGTCTGTCGGCCGGACTGTGCTCCCCGCATGGCCGAAGAGCGGCCGGGCGCAGGCAGGGCTGTCCACAGCAAGCAGCTCCGAGCAGCAGGGAGGTGAGTTGTCCTTCTGCCAGTGGGGAGCCCAGCCTCTTCCCTCGGGGATGCAATCCATGCCACGCTCCTCTCTCTGCGTGGAGGGTCTCTCCTGGTCTGTTCCCGTGGGCAGAGGCGAGGTGGGGGGTCCCCCGGCTCTCCTGGGGTAGCCTCCCCTGTGAGGCGGCATGGGCGAGGTGTTGTCGTCCCCTCGGTACCGGGCAAAGGGGCGAGAAACTGGCCGGTGGGAGCTGCTGGGGTGCGGAGCCCTTCCGGCAGAATCCTCCTCTGTCTTTTCACTGTTGGCTGAGTGTGACAAACAGGTTCATTTTTTTGTCTCCTCTTTTTCCAGTGTCACCTTCTGCGTCACATGAAGGAAATCCTGCGTGGTTAATTCCGCTTGCTGCTCAGGTAATTGCACATATTGGGGCTGGGGGAGCGGAGAGAAACATTTGCGAGCTCGAGGGCACTACAGATGCTCCACATCAAATGCACAGAAAAGGCAAATTTGCTGCTAGTGCAGAAAAGCTGATGGAAAAATTGCTGTTAACAGATTGTGCCCTGTTCCTGAACTGGTCCCTTGATATATTTTTGTTTCAGGTGAAAGAACGAAATTTCATGTATGGTAAATTTAAAGCTGCCTGTTAGCTTCTTCAGTGTTGAGTGTTTCTCTTCTCTCCATTCATACTGATTTTATGGGCAAGTTGGAAATACATTTTATTTTTTTATGTATAACTGAATTTTTAGGAATATGTGGTGTCCCTGTAGTTCATTTTTGAGCACCTAGATGCCAGTAGAAATGTAATGAGTGAAACGTGATGGAAACTGGTACTTAAATTTGATTTTTATTTGATTTTTTTTTTTTTCCATTAGAGTGTTGATGACATGTTGTCCCGTGGCACAATCCCCATTCTGTTCAGCGGAGTCTTCAGTCTAGGACTTTTAAGTAAAAAAGTTTGTCCTTCCAAAAAAAGGACTAGGCATTCATAGGACTGAGGCATAGACTTGGAGAGTCACTTAAGTACGTGATCAGAATTAAAGCCAACTTTCACTTAATGTTGCTACTGTTGGTCTTTGCTTTCATTGATTTCTCCACCACTCCCTCATGGTTGGGAGCTCTGAATGGTAATTTTTTTCAGTCTCTAACACATTCCCCCCCCCCCAGCTCCAAAAAGGAGAGGCAATGTCTAAAAGTTAGTTAGTTTCCTCACTGTGGGAGTAGAACGGGGTAGAAATGAAGAAACAAAACTACAGAAATGAAGAAATGAAACTATGTAAGAAACAAAGAATCGAAACTGCAGAGAAAGGAGAAACGAAACTCGAAACTGCACGTAGACAGAAGGGGAAACGAAACTGCACAAGGCAACACGTTTTCTTTGGGAAACGAAACTAACACGTTATGCTTATGCGGGGGGCGGTCTAGGCTATAGTATATAACCGAGTGTTATGCAGCAAATAAACGGAGAACTCGCTTGATCCACAGCATCTGTGTCAGTCCATTTTCTCCCCAGGGCAGATCCCTGATGATGCGTCATTTCTCCTAGATTGTTGCAGCAGAGCGCGGCAAGTGGTGACCCCGATATGATCAGAGCACAGTGGAGCTTGGTTGGTGTGTTGGTGTTGTGTCCGGCCGGATAACTAACGAAGTTGCCTTCGGGGCGCCCTGCCGGTGACGATGGCATCCATCGGAATGATTATTAAGGTATTAAAGGCGGTAGGCAGGGAGGTGGACTGTGGAGTGCATACGGTTCCAGTCACGAAGCTCATCCAGTGGATGATACAGCGGGGCTTCATAGTAAAGCCGGGAGAGATATTTGATGCGTCGTGGCTGCAGGCTGCGCGCGAGGAGTTAGTGGGGGAGTGTTTGAGTGGGAGGAAAGGAGCTGCAGACAAGCTCGCGGCTCTTGGTTCGGTGCTGATAGTGTTGCAGAAAGGAAGGGAGGCGAAGGTGGTTTGGGTGGCAGCTACGGCGGCGTTGCGTGGGGAGGTGGTTGATTCGGTAGAGATACAGGCTGACCAGGAAGATAAAGAGGAACAGGAGGTGTCGGAGGTGCAGGGAGAGAAACTGGGAAAGGCAGCAGATACTCGGGATGCATTGGCATTTCCTATTTTTTGCAGGCAATCAGGGGATCCAGAGGATCTTTCTTTTGGGTATCCACCCCTTCCCCCGCCAGGGCTGTTTTCACATGAGGTGGAGGACCCACCTAAGAAGGTCCCGCCAACGAGTAGTACAATCACGGCTCCTAGCGCACCGCCAATGTCTTTGATGGAGGTAGATTCGGAGGAAAAAGAAAGTCGCAGTAAGGGTATCGGGAAGTTACAAGCGGACGCAGTTCCATTGCCAGATTCGGACGAGGAGGTTTCGCCGGACCCGAGACAGAATCAGGTCACTGAAGTAGCAGAGGTTTTGGCGAAATTTAGAAATTTAGCAGCAACTATTGATCAAACAGTACAGCAGGCTCAAGGCGTTGTAAATTGTGCAGCTCAGCCTCCAGTGTTTACGGATTGGAGATTGATAGCAAAAAAGTGTGTCTTAGAGGGTGTTGATTTTAAACCTGCAGATGAAGGGGGTGCGTTGGTATGTCCTGTAGTAATCACTACTGGTGGACCAGAATGGCATCCTTTGGATTACAAGTTAGTGAAAGAATGGCAGATGTGTTGTAGAGATGATGGACTGAATGGCCCAAGGACACGAGCTTTGCTAGATGTAATATATGCTCAACCGTTGTTACCATTTGACTCGAGACAGCGTGTGCAGCACTCACGGCACCTTTGATGTGCCTTTGGGAGCACGCATTTAAGGAGGAAGCAGAAGCAGTTGTGTTGGATGCTCTTACTCCAGGACACAATTTGGCAGGGGTGTTTATAGATCAGTTAATAGGGGCTGGACAACATGCAGCCCCTCAGATTCAGGCTGGATTGCAAGGTCAGGTGCTAACAGCTTCAGCAACTTGTGCTAGAAATGCATTTATGAAGGTTGGAAGGTTTGAAAAGAAAAGACTACCATATACAAAGGTTATTCAGAGGATTAATGAACCGTACCAGGATTTTTTAGAGCGTTTGCAGAGAGCCGTTGAGATAGCGGATATACTGGAGGAGGTTAAGCCGATTCTTGCAAAGGAGTTAGCTCGCACTCAGGCAAATGATCAAACAAGACAAATTTTGATGCAGTTAGCAGCAAAAGCCTCAGTAGCAGATATGATTAAACGAGTGTTAGAAACAGAAGCTCAAAATGCAGCAGCTCCTGTTGTAGCTGTGGTTGCAGCTGCATTTCGTTCTCATGCAAATTCAGGTAAAACCATATCCTGTTTTGGCCTGGGGGGGACAAGGACACATTAGGAGCCAATGCCCTTTGGTATCCAATCAGAGCAAAAATTCAAATTCAGACCCTAAAAGGAGTTGCTTTCGCTGTGGAAAAGTAGGGCATTTTGCAAAACAATGTCACATGACATGGGGTGGTACTCATCAGGGAAACTTCAAGGGCGGTCCCAGCATGGGGCGGGCGGGGCTGCCAAGGAACAATCCGTCCCACCAAGCGTATCCAGTAGAGTACTGAGGAACACTGACGACTGGACAGCAAGAGGACGAACTCCTGCCCTGGAAGATCGCAACCGACGACCTTTAAGAACAACCACAGGGGTTTGGGTGGGCCAACCCACAACAATAACATTGAAGGCAGGAGGATCGGGAGAGAATTTGGGTGGCATTCTAGTGGGCAATGGGGCTCACAAATGGGGGGTTGATATTATTCCGGGAATGTACAATGAAACAAATGACACAATACAAGCCACTATAGTTCCCCTCACTGAAATACTGACATATATTCCGGAAGATACTCTTATGGCTCATTTAGTATTAGATATGTCAAAACGTCCTATGCTTGGATGTCTTTTACAACCAATGGGCGAACAATGGGGACAGAGCATTCAAATTCGAGCCCTTTTAGACTCTGGGGCTGATGTCACTGTGATTCCCCAAGAAATTTGGCCCAAAATATGGCCCTTGGAAGAGACTAGTGTCTCTGTGACTGGGGTTAGTGGTAATCAAGGTACCCGAAAAAGTATTTTACCCATCCAAATTCAAATATTGGGAGAAAGAGATCATCACCTGTCAACTGTAATCAGACCATTTGTGTTAAAAGGGCTTCCTTTACCTTTGTTGGGACGAGATGGTATCTATGCAAGGTCTAGTGCTCCGCATAGTTTCTGACCCACGATTGAAAGCTGAACTTGATCCCCATTTTTCGTAAGGGCTGCTGGCCAATTTCCACCAGCCACAGCCATGAATTGGAAGACCCAGCAGCCGGTGTGAGTTGACCAGTGGCCCCTTCCTCAGGAGAAATTGTCTCAATTACAGATGTTAGTACAACGAGAAGTAGAAAAAGGACAGTTAGTTCCAACTACCAGTCCATGGAATTGCCCTGTTTTTGTCATCCAAAAGAAGTCAGGTGCCTGACGTCTTTTGCATGATCTTAGGGCAGTCAATGCTGTTCTTGAAGACATGGGACCATTACAACCAGGCCTGCCTTGGTCGTCCATGTTACCCCAAAACTGGCCAGTTGCGATAATTGACATAAAAGATTGTTTCTATTCTACTCCATCCGGATGATCAACCCAGATTTGCGGTGACGATCCCGACGATCAACAATCAAGAACCAGTACAACGCTATCATTGGACAGTGTTACCACAGGAGATGAAAAATTCCCCAACTCTGTGTCAGTGGTTTGTTTCTCGCGCGTTGCGTCAATTTCGAGACACACATCAGAATTGGGTTCTTTATCATTATATGTATGATATTTTCTTATGTGGGGAGGGAGACATGAACACAACCTTAGAACACTTGGTTCAAACTCTCAAAACACATGGTTTAGAAATAGCACCTGAAAAGGTACAGAAAACTGTTCCAGTGAAATATTTAGGTACACTCATTCAGAAACAAGCAGTCCAACCTCAGAAACTACAAATTGAACACCAAGTGTCGACCCTACACGACCTACAAATGCTGGTTGGTAACCTGCAATGGTTAAAACAGTTTGTTCCTATTACACACATGGAATTGAAACCCTTGCTAGCAGATCTAACAGGAACCCCAGATGTTGCTGCTCCTCGAAACAGATGTTGCTGCTTTCCTTAACAGATACACAAAAAGCTGTGTTACAGCAAGTAGCTGATAAATTAACCCACAAGAGTCTCAGTCGTTATACCCCAAGAATTCCATTAGAATTACATATAACCATGCAACGAGAAGGAGCAAATGGGGTGATATATCAATTTATTGATTCACAGGTATGCCCCTTGTTATGGTTATATACCAGTTATCCAAAACAAGCTGCACCACAATTTTGAGTAACATTAGCAGATGCGATTTCTTGAAGACGACGACGAACACAGCAGTTATCAGGGAGAGATCCTAAATTTATTTCTACATCTGTCAGTCCACATAATTTTGAACAACTAATAATATTTGATATGAATTTACAAGCAGCCTTAACAGATTTTACAGGACAAATTATTCCAGCTAGGGGTGACCCTCTCATTGAGAGTCTTTTATTGTCAACCTTTAAGCCACAAACACCCATCTCAGAAAAACCCCTCCAAGGCCTCACAATATTCACTGTTGCCTCTGGATCGACCCAACAGGCAGCTATAGCCTGGTTTGCTGATAATCAATGGCATACCAAAACTTGGAACAGTCAAGGATCAGTTCAAATTTTAGAATTACATGCAGTGTTAACTGCTTTAACTACTTGACCTACCATCCCTTTGAACATTATAACAGACAGCGAATATGTATATAGATTAACACAACGATGTAAACAAAGTTTGCCCAGAGAGACTGGACCTGCTCAGGAACTTTTGTCAGTTTTAGAGAAAAGAAAAAGCCTTATATTCTTTGCACATATTAACAGTCACACACAAATACCGGGTGCTTTGACGGAGGGAAATGTTCATGCAGACAAAGCGGCAGGAACCCTCATTCAATCAGTAGGTATCCCTATTTTGCAACAAGCCAAACTTTCTCATGAATTTTTTCATCAAGTAGCAACAGCTCTAGCAAAACAATTTCGGATACCCTTGTCTAAAGCTCGAGCAGTGGTTGCTTCTTGTCCACACTGTTGTCAAACTAACTCCTGGACATAGGGAATTAACCCCCGAGGTCTACAACCAAATCAAATCTGGCAACAAGACATTACTATCTATGAACCTTTTAAACCCCAGAAGTATTTACATGTTACTATAGACACCTGTAGCAGATATATCTGTCCCACTGCTGAAACTAAGAGTAATGCGACAGCCACCATATGACATATTTGTCATACAATCAGTGTTTTGGGAATCCCTCAAGAGATAAAAACAGATAATGACCCTAATTATGTTAGTTCTCGAGTTCGCAAATTCTTGAACAAATGAGGCATCTCACATACAACTGGAATACCCTACAATTCCACAGGTCAAACAATCATTGAACAAGCCCATCAAACCCTGAAGACGCAGTTAGATTGTCTTAGGGAGGGGGAAAAGGTACCTGTAAGTTACTAAAATGAACTGTTAACCAAGGCCTGCGTGGTACTGAATCATATGCCACGGGGTAATTCAGACCCATCTCAGCATCACACTGCAGCACAGAGACATTTTTCTGTTACATCGTTGTCCAATCGTGCGTTTGGAGCGCCAGTTCGGTACTGAGATCCGGTCACAATGGCATGGCAAGGACCGGTACCCATTTTACAGTGGGGGTGAGGATACGCCTGTGTCCAGACAGACAGTGGACCCAGATGTGTGCCAGCCAAATGGATCCGACCAGATGTACAAGGAACCAATAAGGACTAAGCTATCTGCATGTTGTTGCAGATCATTGTGATGGTGCAATGCCTGTCAGAGACAGTCGGAACTTTTGGCAATGGATGCAGGACGAGATGGGAGGACCAATGTGTATCTGGATGATGTCCCTCTCAGACCCGATCAGCACATATATCTATGGGATACGGTTACTGCAGAATGATCTCTGTGAATTGACGAGTAACCTAAGCAGCAAACAGCACGTATTTTTTATTGGCCCAATTTGATGTAGGATGTAAACAAAACAACACTGTCTTTCCAGATTTTTGTTGCTTGGATTTTAAGAACAACACCGACATGCTGAGAACCATCAGACGACAAGCCAAGATTATTCGACAACTCCAAAACGCTGTAAAGGTAGTAGGTTTCCCAGATATTCCTGGAGATTGGTTTGGCTGGTTGAAAAAATGGGTTTTTTTCATAGTTGGGAGTCTATGCGCTTTGGCTGTTGTTTGCATGATCATTCCCTGTGTTCTGACGCTTTTGAGATCTATGCTAGATAGATTAGTCAGACAAACTGTACAAGCTTATATGTTGTATTCACCTGTACCCAATGAAATCATCTAACTTAGACGAGCTTAGGGAGGGGGAATTGTGGGAGTAGAACGGGGTAGAAATGAAGAAACGAAACTATGTAGAAATGAAGAAACGAAACTATGTAAGAAGCAAAGAATCGAAACTGCAGAGAAAGGAGAAACAAAACTCGAAACTGCACGTAGACAGAAGGGGAAACGAAACTGCACAAGGCAACACGTTTTCTTTGGGAAACGAAACTAACACGTTATGCTTATGCGGGGGGCGGTCTAGGCTATAGTATATAACCGAGTGTTATGCAGCAAATAAACGGAGAACTCGCTTGATCCACAGCATCTGTGTCAGTCCATTTTCTCCCCAGGGCAGATCCCTGATGATGCATCGTTTCTCCTAGATTGTTGCAGCAGAGTGTGGCACCTCACAAATGCGTGAGTAAATAAAATTTGAGTTATGATGATTAAAACCGCAATAACAACACCAGTCTTGCAGATCTGGACTGTTTCTGAACAGGCATTCATCACATGCAAAAGTCGTCAGGGTACAGATCACCTGCACTTCATGCTCTGACAAGACGAAATGCTGAGACAGGGGTGAGCTCTGAAAGAAGAAAAAAAAGATACAGGGTCACGGTTTTGTTTGTTGTTGTTTGTTTTTAAAGAGTGCAATATTGACTGGTGCCAGCCTGCAGAGCTATTCTGCTGCCTGACCTTACCGTCTCTTTCATGGCTGTAATTGTCGTTTGGGTAATTGTAGAAGAGCAATTAAGTTACTTGCCTCTGTGAATGTGCTGGTAATACCAGGAAGGCAAATGCTTGAGCCAGTAGTGAATAACTTGGCTACAAGTAGAATTTCTGAAGGAAGAACAGCAGCAACAGGAAGCAAATAGCAAGTTACCAAAAATTTGTCTGTGTCAAACGCATCAAAGCTTTATTGCCAAATGTTGTTTGGCAATATGTTCCAAATGGCTTTTTTTGGTAAACGTAAATTTTCAGGAAGTTCAGGGTTGTGTGTGGCAAAACGTGTCCCTCTGCATATGTGTCCTGCTACGTAAATAGCATAGGTCAATGGCAAGTCCAGTGGCAAGGCTGTTGTTCCCTACTCTTGACATTGCCATAGTAGTGTTGCGGTATTTAGACCTTAAGGGACGGGCTGAGGAATGGAAGGAGAATGCCTGTTTTCTGTAAGGGCTCGGAATGCCGACCCTTTTCTCTGCCTGCTGCTCCCCTGTGTGTGAGATGAAGCTGTTTTATTTTTCTCCCTTCTTCCTGGTCTAAATATTTCTGGAGCTGTTGCTGCTGTGGGCTTGCAATTTGTGTTACTGCGTTTTTGTAGCATTCTAGTGATGGGTCATTTCTACTGTGGCGAAGCATTGAGATACGGTTTTCGGTTTAAAGCGTCAGAAACTACATTCACTGAAACGGTAACTCGCAGCGTAGGTGAAACCAATCTGGCGCGTGCAGCTGTGCTCGCAGGGGTGCTCGATGGCTCCTCATCAAAACGGCAAGGTGCGTGTGTGGACGTCTGTAGGGTTGCGCTCTGGATCTGAGAGAGTTAACGTATTCTTGCTGTTGGAAGATGGAATGGAGCGTGTGCCTGTTAAATCTCAGGGCAGTCAAAAGCTAGGAGGGACCCTAAGCAGGTTTGGTGGCACAACTGTGGTTTTAAAAGATCTTGACCTTTTGGAGAAACGGCCTGGAAAAAATCATTCCTTTTTTGCAACGAGGGAGTTCACAAGGACAGATGTGTTGCTGTGCTCTTTAGCAAAAATACTCAACTTGTGACATATAGGGTGAGGAAGTCTTGGCTATACTTAGGCTTGAGAAAAATGTATGTAGATACCTATGTCTGTCTTCTGCATGTATCTAAATGAGTTCTAGTGAAACTAAACCTGCTAATGAGTCAATAAGGAAAAAAAACAAAGGCATGGTAGTCTAAAAAATGCAAAAGCTCTAGTGGCCTGTGTCAACAACTGTACCGAAGATGATGCAAAAATACTTTTTCCTCTGCTCATTTGTACTGTCTTCACAAAAAAAGGCAGCTTTGGATTCCTACCCAGTTTTATGCTAAAGTGTTTTTTTTGTTTGGTTTTTTTTTTTTTCCTCTCTCACGTGGATGTCAGCTGCCACCATTTCACTGTGATTGCCCTTTCTTCTGCCATGAAAGTACAAGACAGATGGAAAGATTCCGTAGCAGTCTGCAAGTACAAGGTACGCCTACGATGTGTGTCTGCATTTTTCCGAAGGTACTTGTAGTATGGACTTTAAAGTTAACATTAAGAATGTGCCAACTCTCCTTCCACATTTTTTCTGTGAAATATTTTAATACGAATACTAAAACTAAGGTCTGTTCTGGAGCACGTTACGCCTATGCAGTTTACTTCCCTCCGTCTATTTCCTCTTCCTGAAAGCATATAATCTTCTGTTTCTGTGCGCTTACTAGTAAATGATACTGTGAAAACAATTTTGTACTAAAAGAGAGAAGAAACTGTTCGTAAGAGTTCAGCTGTTCAGAAGAAACGGACTTTGTTTTCATGATAAAAGCTTTATGCTTTTGCAGTCAATGAGTTTTTAAAATATCTTATAAGAGTACTCGAAAACCTTACTGAGATAACTAGCACCTGTACTAAAAGCAATCAAGGTCAAAGAAGAGACGTGGACAAACTGATGTCGCTTCTGTGTGTTTTCCAGGTTTTCCCAGGAAGCATTAGCAGCCTTGTAACTAGTGACAGTGAGTCCTGAGGTGGTTTTGGTGAGTTACTGCTTCAATAATGTATTTTTGTTGGATTTATATAAACATGGGCACAGCTTTTTAGGATAAAGTGAATTATTGAGATTTATTCTTTATTTTTCATTTTGCTCTATTAAGTTTTCCACTTCACTTTCAGCTTTATTCACCAAACAAGCAAGAGGCAAAGCAGCAGCGCAAGGGCTGTAGCTGTTGTGGTGGATCCATAAGCGTAGATTCTGATTGTGTACAGCCTCGTCCCGCAGCCTCCCGGGGATATCTCCCTGCAGCAGCGCTGTAAGGAAGGGAGGAGACGTTTTCCAACACTGGCAAGAGTGTTTACTTGTATGCTAAGAAGGTGTTCAAAATCATATCAATTAGCCTAAATGCTGACTTTAAGTGTTCAAATCAGTCTTAACTTTTAAAGGAGGTGTTGTATTTCGAGCTGACCTGTTTACCTGGAATCCTCCTTTAGCTCAGCGACTCTTCTTGTGCACCCCCAGCCTCTGCTGGCAGGGCGGTATGAGAAGCTGGAAAGTCCTTGACTTACTTAGTATAAACACTGCTTAGCACCAACTAAAGCATCGGTGTGTTGTCAACATTATTCTCATCCTAAATCCAAAATGGCCCTGTACCAGCTACTCAGAAGAAAATTAACTTTATTCCAGCCGAAACCAGGACAACCCCAAACCCCCTGATTCTGGGTCTGCAACGGAAAAAACCAAACGAATTTGGGACTCCTGGGAAAGCCAAATCCGCCTGGATTTGTGCAGCTGGAAAAGAAAAAACCCACCCCATTTTCATGCACAAAACCACAACCAAAAGATCACCCCTTTTTCTGTTGTGGAAAAGCACTGAAACACACCCCAAACTGAGTATTTTGAAAAAAGCAAAAAACTCCCTGGTTTGGGGAAGATTGGGGGTGAAGCACAGGCAGTTTGAGGGGCATTGCTGGGGGTCCTCCCAGTGTGGATGATCTGGTGTGGATTCTCTGTTGTGGGTTATCCCAGGTGAGTTACCTGCTGTGGATCATCCTGGGTGGACTCCCTGGGGTAGGTAATCCCCACCCGTGTGCCCCCATGCACCTTTGTACCCTCACCCACCCTCCCCCTGTGTGTGTTTCTCCCCCATATGCCCCCTGTTGCTCCAGCCTGCCCCCTTCACCCATGCGAGTTTTTAACCCACGCGAGTTGTTTCCCCCCGCATACCCTGCTCTCCTATCTCCTGCCCCCCCCCATATTCCACATCACCCCCCCATCATCCATCAGGCTTCAGACCCCTGGCATGCTGCCTGCACCCCATCCTCTGTCATTTTTTTCTTCTTTTCCTTACAAGTTGTTGTTGTTGTTTCTTTTTAATGATTAAACTGTTTTCATTTCAAGCCACGAGTTTTCTCACTTTCGCCCTTCCGATTGTCTACCCATCCCATGAGGGGGCGGGGGAGCGAGTGAGCGGTTGCGTGGGGCTTCGTTGCCGGCTAGCTTTAAACCACGACACGAGGTGAGTTGCAAGCCCTGCCTGGCTAATGCTGGAGGCTCTCTATGTTCCTCCTGCCATCTTGACGGGCTGTCCTTGTTCGTTGCCGCTTTATAGCGAGTTCCTCTTGCTCTGTAAGCAGCAGTACTCAGGCCGTGCAGGTATTGCGTGTTGCAGGCAGCAAAGGGTAATTGTGACGCTTGCTGGCGGGAGCGGCAAGGAGTGCGGAGCCACGCTCCTGTAGGGAGCAAAGATGGAACCTTGAGGGCTCTACGGTCATCTGCTGAGGACATCTAATATCCCGACATGCCTCCTTGCTTTCCCTGCTTCATGTCTAATTACTTTGCACGCCGGAGGGCAGGGTGGTAAGTAACACCGTGCAGCATCTCTTCGATAAGAGACAAGCCCTGCACAAGAAGCCTTGCGTGCGTGCAGGATTAGGAGAGCAGAGTTCTGATAGCACAGAGGTGAGGAAAGGTGCAAACACCACAACAGAGCCGCAGGATCACCGGGGTATCGCTCACTTGCAGATCGGCCACGTGCATCTGGTCTGCTCGGATGTGCCGTTTCCTGCTGAACAGAGCTGTCCCTCTGGCACAAAGCAGCTTTGGGTCTCTTGTGGCCTGCCTTCATGCTGTCACCTGTGTTGTGTTATTTTTTTAAAAATCTCTCACCAGCATCTGTTGACTGGCTGCTGTCACTTCCACCACCCTGATGTCACATGGAGATGGATACAGCAGTACCTGGGGCTTGCTCCAGGGCAAACCCCCCCCCCCCCGTTTGCAGGTTCCCTGTGCTGCTTCTCCTCTCTAGATAATGGGGTGAGGGGGCAGGGACAGAAGCGACCACCTGAATTGTCTGTTCTTTGCACTGGACTGCTGTAAATGCTCCAGCCACTCGGGTCCTTTTTGGTATGGAGGCAATGAAGATGACTGCCTGGGCTGTGAGTGGGGAAAGGGCAGGGCAGTGTAAGCCCTGTGCCCCCAGTAAGTAGTTTCCACCTTTGGCTGGTCTATACTGGGCTGAGCTGTCAGTCATCTCTCATCCAGCTGATGCTTACAACAGGATCGTTATGGGGATGCTGCTGCCTGGCGACCAAAGGTGGGAACTGGCCTTCGGGATCCGCGCATGCGCGGTGGCGCGTTTTGCCTCAGTGCCTGCTGTTGCCTGGCAACCAAGACACGGTACCGGCGTTCAGGATCCGCGCATGCATTGTACAGCGCTCCTGCTGTTGCCTGGCAACCAAAACGTGGAACTACGTCTCCGCAGCTGCGCATGCGCGTCGGCGCGTTTTGCCGTGCTCCCTGCTGTTGCCTGGCAACCAAAACGCGGTATTGGCGTTCGGGAACAGCGCATGCGCCGTAGCGTGGTTTACGGCACTCGCTGCTGTTGCCTAGCAACCAAAAAAAGCGGTACGGCAACTGGGGAGCTGCGCATGCGCCGTGGAGCGTTTTGCTGCGCTCCCTGCTTTTGCCTGGCAATCAATGCGCAACACAGCATCTCGGCCTGGCGCGTTTTACGTTGCTCCTGCTGTTGCCTGGCAACCAAAACGCGGTACGGCGGCTCGGGAGCCGCGCTTGCGCAGTGGCGCGTTTTACGGCACTCGCTGCTGTTGCCTGGCAACCAAAACGCGGTACAGCAGCTGGGGTGCCGCGCATGCGCGGTGGCGCGTTCTGCCACACTCCTGCTGTTGCCTGGCAACCAAGTGCGGCACGACGTCTCGGCAGGCGCGCATGCGCGGCGGCGCGGTTTACGGCCCTCCTGCTGTTGCCTGGCAACCAAAACGCCGTGCGGCCGTTCGGGAGCCGCGCATGCGCGGTGGCAGTGTGTTTCGCCAGCGCTCTCTTCCGCCACCTCTTGACCAAAGTTCGGTACTGCGGCTGGGGAGCCGCGCATGCGCGCTGGCGCGTTGTGCCAAGCGCTCGCCGCTGCCACCCTGCGACCAATGTTCGGTACTGCAGCTCGGAAGCTGCGAGTGCGCGGGGCTGCCCCTGTCCTGCACGTGCCGTCTGACGGTAACGGCAATGCAGCACCGGCAGGAGGTGCCGCCGTGCTCGTTGCTTCCTCCTGGTAAGGAAACGCCGCCGGAAAGGAAAGCTTGCGTGGGCTGTCTTTGCCTGGCCTCCCTCTCCGCGCGGTGCGGCAGCACAAATGGACAGGCAGGGCACTTACCAGCTGTGGGCAGGAGCTGCTGCAGCTGAAGCTGGAGAGGTCAGGGAAAGGTAGAGAAGAAGAAATGGAAGGCTGGCCGGCCGGCAGCTGCCTCCCGCTGCAGGCAAGAGAGAGCCTGCCTCTCCGCGTGTGGAAGGATCCCTCTTCGTAGTCCACAGCAGGTCAGACCGCCAGGGTGTTAAAAGTTGTAAATTGTTTATCAAATGGTAGGTGTTGCTTAATGAAACAATGTAAACCACAAGAATGTTGCAAAATTGTGCTTGCACGAGTAGTCGCTCGAAGGCTTATTTCACTTAACAAAATGTATAGATATACCCTGAGATAAGCGACAAACCACAAGAATTCCTGCTAAAAACTGTTGCAAAACATTTCTAAGAACTGCCATACAGCAAAGCTGAAGGACCATATACGGAAAAGGTTATCTAAAGGTAACTGAGGAAGACTTTAGCCTTCAGCCTCAACGACCACCAGGAGGCAGAAAACGACCCCCTAGCAACAGCTGGGACATGCGCTGAGTACTCCACTGAAGACGCGAATACGGAAATGAAAGACTGATAAAAGGGGAATGTTAGAAACGTAAGGCGCGGCAGTTGGTGGAGCAGAGACTCCCCTGTCGCCCAGCGCTGTTTTTGCTCATATCCTGCTTACTATAATTAATAAACCTCCATTGAATTACTACGATTGATTAATGAAATTTATGACAATTATGGTGCCATGACTCGGATAAGGAAGGGTGGGGATACAGTCCTTCAGAGAGGCGCCCCGCGGGATTTCTGCGGCTCTGGAGGAGACTGCTTCTCTTCACTGAACTCCTTACCGACGAACCTAAATTAAAGGATATTGAGCAAAAGGAACCGGTAAGATCCCATAAATTTTGTGCACAAAAGTCCGGACGAAGACGAAGGACGCGTGAGTATAACGCGGTATACCGTTCGGTCGGGGTTGGGTTTTCCTGGAAAACACTGATTGAGAGATTCAATATACTGAATCAAGCGAGTGTGGACCCTTAAGTACTGCGTTTCCCAACTCCCGTGAGGGACTGGGCCAGGAACAAGGGGAACGAGTGTGTGTGTGGTAGAAGGTCTTCCAGAAGATGGGTTCGAAGAATAGTAAGCCTTCGATTCCCATGGGTGGATTACCCAAGGTACCTAAGGATACGCCTTTAGGTTATATTCTAAGTAATTGGAAATATTTCCCCGGAACGGCAGGGAAAGAGAAAACTAAAATGATTGGATACTGTATAAAAGTCTGGGGAGGAAAACAGATCTCTAAAAACGTATATTGGCCGATATATGGGTCAGAAGAAGATTGGGTCAGACAACAATTAAATCTCTGGGTTAATAGTAAAAAGCCATTCAACCCAGAAGAGAGTGACTATGCAAAAATATGGATACAACGTTCTCAAGATATAACTTCTCTCTACCCAGTTAATGGGACGAAGGAGAGACGTGAGAAAAGAAAAGAGGAACTAGAAGAAAGTCTCTTAGTCCCACCTCCATATGCTCCACCACCCATGTCGGTTTTAGAAATACCCCAGGCATCTTCTCTTTCACCAGAATCAGACTTTGATCCACCCCCTTCGAGACCCAGGACTCGTAGTCAGAAAGAGAATGTTCAAATATACCCTTTAAGGGAAATGCCTATGGGGGGGGGCCCAACCTGAAATAGGGTTTATATCAATTCCTTTAAATTCAGCTGATCTTAGAGACTTTAAAAAAGAGGAGATGGGGAATCTGATAGAAGACCCCATAGGGGTGGCCGAACGATTGGACCAGTTCCTAGGTCCTAATATCTATACCTGGGATGAAATGCAGTCCATACTTAACCGCCTATTTACAACAGAGGAACGAGATATGATTAGGCGTGCAGGAATGAGGCTGTGGGATGTTCAACATGCCCAAGGACCTCAAGCCGAAATTAAATGGCCACTTCAGAGACCCAATTGGAGTAATCAAGATCCAAATCATAGGGTCCATATGCAAGACCTAAGAACAATAGTGATACAAGGTATCCGGGAAGCTGTCCCTCGTGGCCAGAACATCAATAAGGCCTTCAACGAAAGACAGAAGAAGGATGACAGTCCAACTGAATGGCTGGAACGATTAAGAAAAGCACTCCAATTATATTCAGGACTAGATCCTGACACACCTTTAGGACAGGTCCTTCTAAAAACTCAGTTTGTGGCAAAATCTTGGGAAGATATAAGAAGAAAGATTGAAAAATTGGAAAATTGGCAGGATAGGGGATTAGATGAATTATTGCGAGAAGCTCAAAAAGTGTATGTGAGACGGGAAGAAGAGAGTCATAGGAGACAAGTGAAAATGATGGTTGCAGCAGTGAGAGAAGGACAAAAGATGGCGTCCCGAGACTATAAGTCAAAGGGAAGGGACTCTGAAATAACCGTAAGGAAAGAACAAGGATGTTGTTTTTATTGTGGAAAAAAAGGACATATGAAAAAGAATTGTAGGCAAAGGATCAGAGATGAGGAAATGGTAAAATCAGAATAGGACAGTCAGGGGCTCTATCTTTTAGGGGACCGGAGTCATCCAGAGCCCTTGATAAAATTAAAAATAGGCCCCCAAAAACAGGAGTTCACCTTCTTAATAGATACTGGAGCTGAAAAATCAACAATTAGACAATTACCTATGGGTTGTAAATTGTCTCCTGAAAAGGTTCAAGTCATTGGAGCTAAGGGAGAACCGTTTGAAGTAAATAAAATTAAGGACGTATTATTTGAAACAAATAATGTATATGGAATAGGTGAACTCCTTCTCGTCCCTGAAGCAGAATATAATTTATTAGGACGAGACTTAATTATAGAATTAAAATTGGAAATTAAGGTAGAAGATGAAAAACTAAGGGTATCAGTATACCCATTAACTGTTAAAGATGAAGAAATGATAAACCCTGAAGTATGGTATTCACCAGATACAGTTAGTAAACTTGACGTGACTCCTTTTGAGATACAAATTCAGAATCCAAATATACCTGTCAGAATTAAACAATATCCTTTATCACTCGAAGGAAGAAAGGGATTAAAACCAGAAATTGACAGATTAATAACACAGGGAGTATTGGAACCCTGCATGTCCCCTTTTAATACTCCTATTCTACTGGTAAAGAAACCCAATGGAAAGTACCGATTAGTACATGATTTAAGAGAAATTAATAAAAGAACAATTACACGCTTTCCAGTAGTAGCTAACCCGTATACCCTACTCAGCAAACTAGGACCACAAAAATCATGGTATAGTGTTATAGATTTAAAAGATGCATTTTGGGCTTGTCCCCTAGCTGAACAAAGTAGGGATTATTTTGCATTTGAATGGGAAGATCCTGAGACAAATAGAAAGCAACAATTAAGATGGACTGTGTTACCTCAGGGGTTCACGGAATCTCCCAATTTATTTGGACAAGCTTTGGAAAAATTACTAGAAGACTTTCACGTACAACCCGAGAATATTTTGCTTCAATATGTAGATGATTTATTAATAGCTGGGGAATCAAGAGACAAAGTATTAAAGGATAGTGTGAAATTATTAAACTTTTTGGCAGAAAAAGGCCTAAAAGTTTCAAAGGACAAACTGCAGTTTGTAGAGGAAAAAGTCAAATACCTGGGACATTATTTATTTAAAGGAAAAAAGATATTGGACCCAGAACGAATTAAAGGAATCCTGGAGTTGAACATGCCTAGGACTAAAAGACAAATTAGACAAGTATTAGGCCTATTTGGGTACTGTAGACAGTGGATAGAAAGTTATAGTTATAAAGTCAAATTCTTATATAACCAGTTGGTTCAAGATAAAATCCCTAAGTGGACACGCGGAGAAGAACAGCAGTTTGAGAGATTAAAACTTGAATTGAGCCAAGCCCCAGTACTAAGTTTACCGGATTTAAAAAGGCCCTTTCATTTGTTTGTGAATGTGTATGAAGGAACTGCTTTTGGAGTATTAACTCAAGAATGGGCCGGTCAGAAGAAACCTGTAGGGTACCTTTCAAAATTATTAGACCCAGTCAGTAGGGGCTGGCCAACATGTTTACAAATCATCGTTGCTGCTGCTTTATTATTAGAAGAAACAAATCGGATAACTTTTAACGGGGAAATCATCTTATATGCACCTCATAATATACGAGGGATATTACAACAGAAAGCTGAAAAGTGGCTAACAGATAGTAGACTCTTAAAGTATGAAGGGATACTTATAGAGTCACCCAAACTGACCATAAAATCTACAGGAGCAGTAAATCCTGCAGAATTTTTATATCCTGGGGAAAATTTACTACTGGTTCATGATTGTTTTCAGACAATAGAACAACAAACAAAAATACGTCCAGATTTGGAAGAGGAAGAATTAGAACAAGGAGATAAGCTGTTCGTAGATGGTTCCTCGAGGATAGTAGAGGGAAAGAGGATTTCTGGATACGCAGTAATTAAAATGGAAAATGAAACTTATAAGGTAATAGAGTCAGGACCTCTAAGTGCTAATTGGTCAGCCCAGGCGTGTGAATTGTATGCTCTTTGGAGAGCGTTACTATATTTATCACAAAGAATAGGCACTATCTATACTGATTCACGATATGCCTACGGAGTAGTGCATACGTTTGGAAAAATATGGGAAGAAAGGGGTTTTGTAAATTCACAAGGAAAAGACCTCATACACCCTGAGCTTATTAAACAAGTTTTAATCGCTCTAAGAGAACCAGAACAAATCGCCATAGTTCATATTAAGGGACACCAAAAAGGACTATCTTATCAAATTAGAGGAAATAATATTGCAGATCAAGAAGCTAAGAGAGTAGCAGGAAATAAAACAATTATTTTGAATAATAAAAGTAATGATTGTGTGAAAATATATAGCTTTTCACGATATGAAGCAGAAAAATTGAAAGAAATGAAAATACGAGAAATAAATGGCAAATGGATTTTACCTGATGGTAGAGAAGTTTTACCTAAGGCAGTGGCGAATTCAATTTTGTTAAAAGTACATATGAAAACACATTGGGGAACACAGGCACTAGTAGATTATTTTGAACAATTGTATACATGTATAGGAATATATAATATTGCCAAAATTATAACAGCCACCTGTAGAACATGTCAGAGGGTAAATAGAACACAAATAAAAGGAAAACCCCTAGGGGGACGGCCACCTGCATACAAACCATTTACGAGGGTTCAAATTGATTTCACGGAATTGCCTAAGGTTGGACGTTATAAATATTTACTGGTAATGGTAGATTATTTAACACAATATGTAGAGGCATTCCCTACCTCAAGAGCAACTGCTAACCAGGTCACGAAGACGTTATTGGAACACATTATACCTCGATATGGAAATATCGAAGTAATAGATTCAGACAGAGGACCACATTTTGTGTCGAAAATTATACAAGATTTAGCAAGTGTTCTGGGAATCAAGTGGGAGCATCATACTCCATGGCATCCCCAGAGTTCAGGAAGAGTAGAACGAATGAATGGAGAATTGAAAAATATATTAACGAAATTAATTATTGAAACTAAACTATCATGGGTAAAATGTTTACCCATGGCTTTATTAATATTACGAACAAGACCTAGAGCAGACCTGGGAATCTCAGCTTTTGAAATGATGTATGGAATGCCTTATAGAATAGAGGGACCACAAGATCATGTGTTAATTCGAGATAATATGATCAACGAATATATATCCCAACTATCCAAACATAGAAATATGTTATGGAAAAAGGGTCTTTTGGTTCAACGACCGCCATTAGACCTGAAAATACACAATATTGAGCCAGGAGAGTGGGTGATGGTAAAAACTTGGAGAGAAGAAAGTTTGAAACCTAAATGGGAGGGACCTTATCTTGTTCTACTCACCACAGAAACAGCTGTCCGAACTGCTGAACGTGGGTGGACACATGTCAGCCGAATTAAGGGACCAGTAACTCCACCGAATTGGAAAATAGTTAGCACACCGGGTGATACGAAGCTGACTCTACGAAGATAAGTGATGATAAAGACTCTGACAGAGCCTATCTCAATATTACCTTTTGGCATAAAGTGTATAATATTCTTTTTATTTGCAATAGGAATATCGTTATTAGTATATTATTTGTGGAAGTATACTAAGTGTGCTCGTGGCATTTGTTAATCATCCATGCAACTCAACATAGAATATAGAAAATGGGTAGAAATAGGTAATATATATATACATAATATACGATTAAGGTGTAACGACAAACAGTGTAATTGTTACCCATTTGTATGTTTTAAGTGTAAAGTATGCCAAGATAAATGGTGGACACACTGTCACGACGGATATCCTCCTAACGGTGTTTGTGGACAGTGTTACAGATTTGAGAGACTCTTAACAGATTGGAAATTAAAACAATTAGAACTGAAACAAGAAATAATAGAAGGATCCCCTCAATGGTGGGACATCTTTACTAAAGGAATACACCCCCAATATTATTGTTACCATTCAAATGAACCAGTCCCTTTTGTGACTGAGATTGTGGCTGTCCAGTGCCGACGGGGAGTTCAAACAATACCGTGCTGTGCCCCATTAGTAAAAGCTAAAAAGTGGAGTGCCTATGTGGACCGATACAAAAGGCGAAATGAATACTCTCCTGAAGAATACTCTTGCTGCCGAGAAGATGGAACACCTCGTGGCTCGAGGCAACCGAGTCGACGAGCGAGGCAGAGGAGAAACAAACAGTGGAGAGAAAAGCTCAAATCATGGGATGCACAAGCAGCGATGGATGAACTGCCTCAAGGTTGGTAAAGGGGTGTTAAAGCTTAAAATTAATACCTTTTGTTTTGGCATACTTATCATTTTAATAATACCTTTGTCAATAAATGGAAATCCCCATGAACCCATGAAATGGACAATATCTAACTTACAGACGGAGGAACCAGTCCAGGTAATCACTACTCCAGGGAAGGTTAATTTTACAGTATCTTTAACCAGGCTAATTATTGGGAACCGTAAAGATAAAGCTGATCTGTGTAAGCCAATCTATATATGTCCTGCATCTAATTTTGGGAAAGGTTATTGTAACCAACCGGGTCATTTTTATTGTGGCTATTGGGGATGTGAAACTTGGGCCTCCGACTGGAATACACCTGGGGATAAACATATGAGCATAGAATGGATGCCTAAAGGGTGTGAGAGACCTACTATAGGACACGATGGACGTATATATGGACATTGTAATGATGAAGGATACTGCAAAAATATAAGCATAGTAATTAAAGATCCGGAAAATGACCAGTGGTTAACAGGAAAATATTGGGGAATTAGATACTGGGAACCCGGCCCCGATAGGGGAGGAATTTTTGTAATATCCAAAAGACCATTGCCACATGATCCTCATCCCATTGGACCTAATCCAATCTTGAATCCGGTTTTACCAACTTTGCCCAACAAGAAACACAAATCTACTCAAGAGATAAATCGAACTTTACCCTTAGCAGTCATGGTGCACGAATCTGAACTTCAAGACCCCTTGTGGGGTATGATGCAAACTTCATATTTAGCACTGAACTCAACTAGACCAGATCTGACTAAGGATTGTTGGTTATGTTATAACGTAAGACCACCCTATTTTGAAGCAGTAGGAAAAACAAGTAAAATTTGGTGGTCAAATGGAACAAACCCCCAAGAATGTGATTGGGGAGAAAAGAATCGCACTCGGGGAATAACCTTACAGATGGTAACTGGACAAGGTCGATGTATAGGTAGAGTACCCATAAACTATCAACCACTATGTAACCAAACCGTTAGCAATTATGCAATTTCACAGCATAAGATCCAAGGATCAAAATGGGCAATATCCTCTGGTAAAGCAAAATGGGTCTGTTCAGATATCGGAATTACGCCTTGTTTATCTTTAATTTTATTTGATTATGAAAAAACATTTTGCATTCAAGTGCTAATTATACCCAGAATTATGTATCATGCCTCTGAAGAAATAATACAATATTTTGAAAAAGACGGAAATAGACAAAAGAGAGAACCCATAACCGCCATCACTATTGCCACAATCCTTGCCATAAGTGGAGTAGGGACAGGGGTAGCCTCTCTAGTCAAAGGAAGAGAAATACAAAACTTACAAATGGCAGTTGATGAAGACCTAGAAAGAATACAGAAAGGCATTGATCATCTAGCAGAATCCGTCCACTCACTATCCGAGGTAGTGTTACAAAACCGCAGGGGTTTGGACTTATTGTTTTTAAAAGATGGAGGGCTGTGCGTAGCCCTCAGAGAAGAATGTTGTTCATATGTAGATCGTACAGGAATTGTAAGAGACTCAATGCTGGAATTGAAGAATAGACTAGAACAAAGGAAAAAGGAAAGAGAAGCTAATAAATCCTGGTATGAAAATTGGTTTAATGTTTCCCCTTGGTTAACTACCCTACTTTCTACCCTAGCTGGTCCTATAATAATGTTAATATTAGGATTAACCTTTGGACCATGTATTATTAGATATCTGTTAAAAATGATTAAGGATCGTTTTGATACAACGAAGCTTTTATTGTTAAATGCTAATTATATTCCGGTTGTAACTACTTGTGATGAAGAAAACGAAACCTATACTGAACATGAAAATACCGTTTGATAAACAAATGATAAATAGAAGAAGGGGGGAATTGTTAAAAGTTGTAAATTGTTTATCAAACGGTAGGTGTTGCTTAATGAAACAATGTAAACCACAAGAATGTTGCAAAATTGTGCTTGCATGAGTAGTCGCTCGAAGGCTTATTTCACTTAACAAAATGTATAGATATACCCTGAGATAAGCGACAAACCACAAGAATTCCTGCTAAAAACTGTTGCAAAACATTTCTAAGAACTGCCATACAGCAAAGCTGAAGGACCATATACGGAAAAGGTTATCTAAAGGTAACTGAGGAAGACTTTAGCCTTCAGCCTCAACGACCACCAGGAGGCAGAAAACGACCCCCTAGCAACAGCTGGGACATGCGCAGAGTACTCCACTGAAGACGCGAATACGGAAATGAAAGACTGATAAAAGGGGAATGTTAGAAATGTAAGGCGCGGCAGTTGGTGGAGCAGAGACTCCCCTGTCGCCCAGCGCTGTTTTTGCTCATATCCTGCTTACTATAATTAATAAACCTCCATTGAATTACTACGATTGATTAATGAAATTTATGACAAGGGTGCACCGCAGGGTCCATATGCAGCACCGAAGGTGCGGTGCGGTACGGCTGCGTAGTGTGCAGGCGAGCGAGGCTCTGTGCCTAGGAAGCCTCGTCTTGCAAGACCTGTCAGACACGTGTTCTCCTAGGGGGAGGACAGCCGTGCAGCCAGAGTTACAGAAGACGAGGGGAGCGGGAGAGGAGCAGAAAGAAGCATCTGAACTGGCAAGGTCTCCTGGCAGCACCAAGAACGAGAGCTGTGGTGAGTCCCGGGCCCTCGGGGCCCTGTCTCTCTCCCCTCTTCTGTGTTCTGGTCCCTCCCTGCCCCTTCCCTGGCCCCCTCTCTTTCACACACCGCTGCTTTTTTTGTTTGTTTTCTTTCCTCCCTCGTACCTCTGATACTGAAAAGCCGGTCAAAGAAACTCTCTTAAGACTCGTTTTGGAGTTTTAGAAAGCAGGCATTCTTCATTGCAGCGCTGGATGCACGGGGGATAGTTCCACCTAGCGTGCATGCCGCAGCTGTAGCACAAACGGGTTATATAGAGTAACTAATTGCATATTCATCAGATTAGTATACGTATACATAAAAATGATGGCAACTGGTTATCATAGTACTGCCTACATCCGATCACGCGCAAGGAAGGATCCATTTGAGACGAAGGGCTGCTTTTATGACCGCCGACCCATTTGAAGTTCTTGTTGGCTGTCCTTGAAGTCTTTATTCTTGTCCTCGTTCTTTGATCTTGAAGCTTAACGCAGTTTCAATAATCACACGTGGTCGGTTTCAGCATTGTTCTCATCTAGCGTACAGGAACATCTAGTCCTAAGAGCAAAGAACTGCAAAACTTAGGAGTACCTACCTCTGCTAGTTAATTGCTTGGCTATACTTTTGTCTATTGTTTCAATCATAGTGTGAGTGTAAGATTTTAAATAATGATTTACCAAATCTCACTTTTACAGTCACCTAGCAGCAAACCAGTTTCCACGGCTGGTACAAAATATTAGAACCATCCAAATATTTAGACGCGCCATACAGAATGTATGGAAATATGCTATCAGAGGTGTCCCAGGGGCAGGGGGAGCGTCGGGGGGGGCCCCGAGCCCCGGAGCAGACTTGCTGGCAGGACTCGTTAGGCGCGCGACTGACTGAACGAACGCCGGCCGGCCGTCCCCTTTGCCCTCCGGGCTGCGTTTGTGCTCCCTTTGCACGGGGCGAGGGGCCGTGAGGGAGCCCAGGGGAGGAGGAGGTGAGGCGCTGGGGGGGTCGGGCCATGCCGCCCCCTGTTCCTGCTGGGCTCCAGCTGTTGCAAATATTCTGGTAAAGAAATCAAAATGTAATCACATAGAAGAGTTAGGTTTGATGAAGAAGTAAAATTGTGAAGCATAATGTGTAGGATTGTTAAGTTTGAAATGTAGCCATAGAAACTTTAGGAACTGTGTTATGTGTGACTATAGGAACCTTAATATTGTTAAAGTTGGAAATAGCTAACCCTAGAAACCTCACTAGGAAGTGACTGGTTTTTCTCTGTTTTGTTTCAGGAAACTAAGGAAACCGTCGTGGACACCAGTTTGCTGCTTGGAAACCCCCTTAGCCTTCCCATCTTGATTTGAGTATCGAAGATTCCGGTCAGTAGCGCTAAGTGTAACTGACCAATGATTGTTTTTAAATAAGAATATTGATAAAGTTATATAATCAAAGGACCAATCCTTATAAAGGTTAAATTTAAGAATGAGCATAGTATGCATTTTTATGTAAAGAGCTTATGTAACAAAAGAAAAAGTCTGTAAAAACTGATGGATTTTGATACTAAGTGGGACACGCCTTTGGAGGAGCGATCCCCTGTGTCCCCAGCGCTGCGATAAACGAAGTGCCTGCTTCTTAACTTCACATTGGTGTTAAGGAGTTTTATTCCGGATTTCGGTAACGGTTTTGGCGACCCAGATGGGACCTTGCGAGTGAGACTGGACGAGATCAAGTGTTGATCGAACTCCGGCCGGCACTGAGGTATTCTCGGGGAGAACCATCACCCTCGACTCACAAAGCTCCTCGCAGCGTTCCCTGGAAAAAAGGTAAGGCGCCGCTTCTTTGGAATTTGTTTGGAAAGCCTGCCCGTGAGGCGCGGCGAAAGCTTCGCAGGGTTGGGGCTTGGAGGGTACCCGTTTGCAGTGGAAGCCTAGGCGTCTGCCCGTAAGTCACGAGCGAAAGCTATTGCTGGGTTGGACTTTGTGTATTATTTGGGACAACTGTCATTTGCATTTGTTTGGTATTATTTGGTATTTGAATGTATATCAGTATAATGGCATTAGCAAAATCGTTTAAGGATAAGAGTGCAGGAAATGGAACTGCTGATGAAAAGATACCAAAAACATCACCGTTGGGATGTTTATTGGCACTCTGGGGTGAATTGCAGGAAAAATGGGAAACAAACAGAACTTTGAGTTATAATACTACACTGCAATTACTGTTGTTTTGTAGGAGAGAGAGTAAATGGAATAAAGTGCCATAGGTAGATTTGTTCTTTTTAAGTGAAAGTATCTGACGGGGACCGGAGGGGAGGCTCCCAGCAGAACCTCTGGTTACAGCTAAACTGGGAGAACAGAAAACTGAATTTGAATTGACACTAGAGTCACCTTTTCAGTTTTAAACACCTTAGAGGGAGAGTTAAGTTTTGAAGAAATTGCTGGTGTTGGTGCAACAAGCGAACGAGAAACTAGGCCCTTCTTTAAATCTTTAACAATGAAATTGGGAAAGCAGTGGGTCACTCAGCAGTTTTTGTATGTTCCAAATTCTCCTAAACTCCTGCTAGGGAGAGATCTATTTGAGAACTTAAGAGGCAGAAATTAAATTAAAAAATGGAGACGTTAAAATTTTAATTCCAGAAACTAAATGTATTGATGCAGTGGCTTTGTTGTTACAGGATGGTTACCAAAAGCAGAAGATTATACCAGTCAAAGTATAATGCTGTAATTCCAATTGTCTGGACTGGGAAGTTCCCAGTAAATCCAAAAAGCAGAGCCTGTGAGAACTGATATAAAGCCAGGATCGAATCTGCTAAGAATTAAGCAATACCCCCTAAAACAGGAAAGTCGGAAAGGGTTAGTATTGATAATACAAAAATTCTTAAGATATAAATTGTTAATAGAATGTGAATCCAAATATAACACCCCGATCTTGCCTGTTAAAAAGCTAATGAAAAAAATTATAGATTAGTTCAAGACCTCAGAGCAATAAATCAAACAGTACAAGATATTCACCCGGTAGTAGCAAATCCTTGTACTTTGTTAACAACCCTAACAGAGAAACAAGAATGGTTCACGGTGTTAGACTGAAAAGATGCCTTGTTCTGTATTCCCTTGGATCCCAATAGTCAAGAGCTTTTTGCTTTTGAATGGGAAAATCCTGAGACTGGGAGAAAACCACAATATACATAGACAGCCTTGCATCAGAGCTTTAAGAATAATCTTACCATTTTTGGAAATCCATTGGCACGAGAATTAGAGATTTGGAAGAAAGAAAATAATAAAGAAATCTTGTTGCAATAGATGGATGATCTGTTAATTGTAGCTGAGATGGAAGAACAATGCACAAAGTTAACTATTAACTTTTTGAACTTTTGGGGAATCAGTGGATATCGAGTGTCAAAAGAAAAAACGCAAATAACCCAGAAAGAAGCAACTTATTTGAGTTTTGAAATCCTGAAAGGACAGAGACGATTAGGAACTGAGAGAAAGGAGGCAATTTGTCGTCTCCCCGAACCTAAGACTAAAAAATTAATGACGAGCATTTCCGGGAATGGTTGAGTGGTGTCACCTGTAGATTATAAAGTGTGGCTTGCTGGTCTGACCTTTATACGAGCAGCTCAAAACCTCAAACAATGGATTGGACTGATGCCGAGAAAGCTACTTTCAAAGAATTGAAACAGGCTGTAATAGGGGTGCCAGCCCTAGGCCTGCCAGATCTCACAAAGACATTTGAACTTTTTACTCGCGAAAGAAGAGGTATAGCTCTGGGCATCCTGGCCCAATATTTAGGGCCAAGTGGGCGAGCTGTGGCCTACTTCTCGAAGCGATTAGATAAGGTGACTCTGGGGTGCTCTGGTTGTCTGAGAGCCGTCGCCGCAGCTGCGCTACTGATCCAGGAAGCTCGTAAGTTCACCTGAGGACAAAGGATTACTGTGTGTTTCCCATATGATAACCGTTGTGCTAAAACAGAAAGGGGGGCATTGGTTACCCCCTAGCAGAATGCTGAAATACCAAGTGGTGTTGCTGGACCAAGATGATGTTTACTTGAGAACTACTACCACCGTTAACCCTGTTGTGTTTTCAAGAACTGATCAAGTTAAAGGAGAACGGGAACGTGACTGCTTGCAGACAATCGAAAGAGTTTACTCCAGCTGACTGGATCTCTGAGACGTGCCGCTAGAAGAAACGGATCGGGAGCTACATACCGACAGAAGCGGTTTCATCCGTGAAGGAAAACGTTTATCAAGATAGACAATGACTACTGAGGAGGTAACTACATTGCCAACTTTGCCTTCGATGATATCTGCCCAAAAGGCTGAATTGATAGCTCTTATTCGAGCTCTGGAACTAAGCCAAGGAAAGCGAGTCAACATTTGGACAGACTCAAAGTCGGCTTTTGGAGTAGTACGTGCACGTGGAGCAGTGTGGAAAGAAAGAGGACTGTTATCGGCACAAGGAACCACCATGCAGCATGCGGAACAAATGCTGAAATTGTTAGAAGCCATTCAAAACCCAACAGCAGTCACAATAATGCACCGTAAAGCACATCAGTTAGGTAAGACTGTTCCTAACGCAGGTAACCGACTGGCTGATAAAGCTGCTAAAGAGGCTGCAGAAAAAGGCATCCTAGCACTGGTTCCAGAGAAAAGTATAAAATTGCCTAAAGAAACTCCGAATTATAATGAACAAGATGAAGAATTAATTACTAGATTGCAGGCTAACCAAATGAAACAGGATAGGCTGTAACACCGACAGGTCAAATAATAGTCCCACCCACAATAAGAAGAGAAATTGCCCGAGCTGAACATAACAAAGTATATCGGGGAACAGAAAGTAAAATATGACAAAGATTGTTTAAACAATTATAAGCGGATGTGAAATTTATATCTAAAATTATCCCCAAATCAGTAATAAGATTCTCTTTGGAATTATTAAATAAGGAAATTTGTTTTTTAGGAGAATATTAGCAAATTGATTTTATAGAATTGCCTTGAAAAGAAGGATATATCCTAGTTTTAGTTGATATCTTTACTGGGTGGCCCGAGGCTTTCCCTTGTCGCACCAACAAAGCAAGAGAAGTAGTTAAAGTCTTGCTCAAAGAGATAATACCAAAATATGGGGTGCCTGTAAGAATGTCGTCTGGCGATGGCCCTCGTTTTATAGCAAAGATTATGAGACAAGTTGAGCAAAGTATTATCTATAGATTGAGACTATCACACCCCATATAGACCACCAGCAAGTGGGGAAAAAAAAAAAAAAAAAAAAAAAAAAAAGAAAGAATGAACTATACCCTTAAGCAACAGTTGAGTAAAATTTGTCAGGAAACCTCACTCACATGGGTTAAAGCCTTACCCATGGCTCTATTAAGAATCAGAGTATAGCCAGAAGAGAAAGAAAATTTAAGTCATTATGAAATGTTACATGAAAGACCATATCAAGAGTCCTGTGTTCTGAGTATCTTGAGTGCCTTTGGAGATGTGTTTTTAAAAGGTGTTATGATTTCTTTAAGAAATTCTTTTCAAGAACTTCGTCAGTATGTCTCCGCAGCTGGACCCTTAGAATTGGACGTAGCAGCACATCCCTTCCGACCGGGAGACCGAATATCTATAAAATCACTGAGAAGTGGAAAGGACCGTATCGAGTCATTTTAACAACGCTTATAGCAGTAAAGGTCTGGGAGAAGAACCTTGGCTTTGTTATTCAAGAATAAAGCAAGCACCAACAGGAAATTGGAAGTCTAAAGAAACTGGCCCTTTGAAATTGAAAATCTGTAAGTAAGTTTCACGTTATCTATTTGGGAAAACAATTGTGTAAAGTTTATAATATTGGGGTTGCTATTAGGAATATTGTCAAGGGCAGTAATCTTTTTGTGTGTTATAGGGTTTAAGTTTTTTTTTTTTTGAGGGGTTCTAAACATAAGATAAACAAAATGAAACAATTATTGTTTGAGCTGTTAATCTTGATATTAACCGTTTCTGTAATTTTGATTAGAAAAAAAAAAAAAATCTAGTTTTGTAATTGATTCAAAGTTTTGTAAAGACACAAAATTTAACCTCAATAACAGCCTGCCTTCCGATTCCAAAGTCAGATGAAAATCTAGTTCCATGGAGAGTACTGACATTGAATTTAACCAAAACTTGAGAAAAGATGTAGAACAATGAGAATCATTTTAGCAAATTAAATTGGATGGATTTAAAAGGCAATTATTTTTTTTAAATTTGAAAGAAGGAATTATAGCATTTTGCATTATAACATTACCAAACCATCCACCTCATGGGCAAAAGAATTACTTTATCGCCCTTCGGGAGAAACTTGTAGAAACACCCCTTGGGGCTGTCGGTTGCCAAAACCGTAGAGACAAGTGCAAAAAGGAACTTGGGATCACATTTAAAATATAAAACGACGTTTAGAATTTACTGGAGTTCCAGGATCCTTGTTAGATCCACCCAGAGTCAGGACCATCTATTGAAATTTAGATTGGTTTAGACAAACAGAGAAAAATCACACATCCTAAACAGAATGGTATGAAAGTTTATACTTGCAACTCCTCTGACCCCAAAATCCAAAGACTTTCTCTAGTAGCTAAAGCTCCAAGATGGGGGATGTATTTGTAGAAAGTATAATATTTTAAATGATATTTGGTCCCCTCTTAGTAATGGAAAAGATTTAGCTTGGAATTGACTGTATTAAAGGACAGGTGAAAAGTCTAGGGTTAACTGTTTGGGTGACTAGTGATGATATATGCTCCACTCACCTCTTCATGAAGGACAAAAGCAAATAACGGACTTTAGACTTAATAACTCTGTCCTCTCTCTGGAAGAAATCTCCCTTGTGGCCTCGATGGTGGACTTGGGTAAATCGAGAAGACGATACCTGGCAATTGCCAAGTCTTAGAACTAAAATAAGATGGGTATTAAATTCTGTGGTTTTACCCCAGTTAACAGCTCTTCAAAATAAGATGACTCTTGGCACCTTTTATTCCATAAACGAAGCGCCTGCTTCTGAACTTCACGTTGGTGTTCAGGAGTTTTATTCCGGATTTCGGTACCACAGCTGCGGGCCGGGGCTGGAGGAGCCCCAGGTGCGGGCAGTGAGGCTGATGGCGACGGCCCCTCCCTGTGAAAGGGGGGGCTGCCAGGGGAGGGGCCGCAGCAGGGCCGGTGGGAGCCCAGGCAGGAGCGGAGTGTGGCCGGACTGCAGCTGCCCCTCGGGAGAAGGTGAGCAGGGCCGGGCGCTGCTCGGACCGTGAACGTCCCAGGCGGGGGTGGCCCAGGGGAGGTGGGGGCTGCCGGTGCCGAGGCCGGGGGGGGGGCCTGGGGGCTCATAGAGGGGCTGGGAGCATGTGGGCCGGGGGGGGCCCGGGCCCCGTGGCGGGGCTGCGCAACCACCCGGCGGGTCTGGGAGAAAGCCCTGAGGAGGATGGCGGGGTCTGTGTCGGACGCACAGAGCGGCAGCGGGGCGGGGCCGCGCCGTGGCGGAGCGGCGGCGGTGGGCGCTGCCCGGAGCCGGAGCCGGGCGGGGGGTGCCGTGCCGTGGCGGAGCGGCAGCGGCGGGCGCTGCCCGGAGCCGGGCGGGGGGTGCCGTGCCGTGCCGGAGCCGGCGGCAGCAGCGCTGGGGGCTCGGCGGGGACTGCGGCTGCGCCGGCGTGGGGGTGGGCGGGAACGGAAGCGGCGTCCCCTCGGGGTCAGGCAGCAGGGCGGGCTGCCTCCCACGGCATGATGGGAGCTGTAGTTTTCGCGGACTCGGCGGCCGGGCAGCAGCGTGGCTCTCGGGCGCTGCGTAGTCCTCGCTGCCGCCGTGGCCCCCGGAGTCCGACCAGGTCAGACTCAGGAGCATTGCCGGTTTCGCGTGGTTTTCCGCGGGCTTCCCACTGTGCCCACTCCCTGACCACCCATGTGGACGCGCCTCCTGGGCGCATGCGCCGTCCTGCGTGTGGGGCAGCCCGGCGTTTGTGCGCCGGCTCTGGCCCCTCCGGCACATGCGCGGTCCCAGGGAGCACCGTGGCGGCGCGCAGGGCGCAGGTCTCGGCGGCAGCGGGCGAGCGCTGGGACCGCGGGTGAGGCGAGCGATCCTCTCCAGTGGGGGCGAGGGGTGCCTCCTGCCTGCTGGCCGCCCGGGGCTGGCGGGACGGGAAGCTGCGAAGTGGCTGCCGCGGCAGGCTCCCGGTCCGCCGGAGGCGAGCCGGGCCAGGGCAGCGCCGGGGAGTTCCCCGAGAGCCAGTAGAAGGGAAGAGGGGACGGAGGCGGGCACCCCCCAGGCACAGCCAGCGGGCGCCTCCCCGAGTCACCAGAGCTCCCCCGGCCCCTCTCAGCCCGTGCAGCTGCCCCCGGCTCCAGCCCCTCCCCTGAAGCCTGTGCTGTAGCTGCAGGCATCCCCCGAGCCCTGTTGTGAGGGCTGCAAGCTGGCCCTCCGGTGTTCTCGAGTCTCCCTTGACGTGGGTGCCGTTAGCAGTGGCATGGGGAACGAGCGGCGTCTGCAGAAGCCCCTGCAGAAGAAGGGGCTCCGGCCAGGGTCGAGCTGCAGTAATAACGGTTACTGCTGCCTGTTTCCCTCTCCCAGAGGCCATGCTGTGGGTGCGGTTGTCCGTTCGTCCCCTGGGGATGCCGTTGACTGCAGTAGCCTCAGGCTTGTGTGGGCTGTCTCTGCCTGGCCTCCCTCTCCTCGTGGTGCAGGAGCACAGAGGGACAGGTGGAGCACTTACTGGCTGTGGGCAGGAGCTGCTGAAGCTGGAGAGGCCACAGAAAGGTAAAGCTGCTGAAGAATAAAATAAAGAAGATCCAGGCAGCAGCTGCAGACAGGAGATAGCCTGCCTCTCCAGGTGAGGATGGATCCTTCTTAGTGTAGTCCTCAGCAGATCCAATCACCAACGTGCATGGCAGGGTCTGTATGCGTAACCAAAAGCACAGTACAGCCATGTAGTGTGTGTGCATGTGAGGCTGTGTTTCTAGGAAGCCTCATATTGTAAGAGCTGTAAGACACCAATCTATTCTTTTAGGTGGATGATAGTCAAGTGACTGCAGCTACAGAGGAGGAAAGGAGAGGGAGAGAGAGACAGACATGTCTGAACTGTCAAATTCTCCCAGCAGCTCCAAGAGGGGGAGGTACAGTGAGTCCTGGACCCCTGGGGCTGTGTCACCCCTCTTCTGCATCCCAGTCCCTCCCTGCCCCCACCTTCTCTTTCTCTCACTGCTTTAATTTTTTTGGTTTTTCTTCTTGCACCTCTCCCTCTCTTGTTCTTCAAGTCCCCGTCTTTCTCTGTTGTTCTGCCTCTCTGTTTTCTTTTTCTCTCTGCACTTCTGTCCTGTCCCGTCCCTCTTTTTTTTTATCCTCTGTCTCTGCCCTGCAGCCCATCACTACTTTGTCTTTCTCCATCGATCTGTCTGTCTTCTTATCCCAATCTTAATTCCTCCCTGTCTGCCCTTTAGCCCTTCACAATTCCCACTGTTCTCACCTGTCTGACGCTGTGTCTCTATTTTTAAATTCCTTTCTCTGCCCTGTATTCTACATACACTTTCAGTTTCTTAGATTGTGGGTAGTTAGGGTCTGGCGGCCGGAAGATGTCGTGCTGTACGGAAAGGTAGGGCCCCTCTCCAGGTAGCCAATAACACTTAGTTTATGAGGTAAGCGGACAGAAGTGACATCATAAACCCAAGCTATATAATGCCGTGTCACTCACAAATAAACGCCATTTGCCGTCCACCACATTGGTGTCCATGATGGCCCGAGCGGCCTGGGGTTGGTCGCCGTGCCGTTCCTGAATCAGGGCACCACGCCAACGAAAGGCAACAAGTGGTGCCGAAACCCGGGATTCGTCGCCTGGACAGGTGAACGGCGGCCGGAGCGGCAGGACCAGCCCGGCGGGGAGGACGCTCCCGGACCAACAAGGATGATGGAAGCCCTTGTGAAGGTCGTATCACAATTACATACACAGTGGGGTATTGACTGTAAACCTAAAGATTTTACTCTCGCAGTTGCGAGGCTTTTGCAAATTGGGGTCATTGACCAGCCGGTGGATATTCTCCACCCCGAAGTGTGGGATAAATGCACTAAAGCGTTAGCCGAGGAGACAATGTCCTCGGGTTCCGCAAAAAATCTTAAGTCGTGGGGGAAAGTCATACAGGCCCTGCGGAAGGCCATACAAGAACAGGACACCTGGAGGGCGGCAAAGAACTGTTTGCAGACCACCCCAAAATTGGGAGTCGGAGCAGCCACGCAGACTTTGCACCCCCCAGACGGTGATGATTCTGCTGGGCCTAAAAATTTGCAAGAGGGCGACGCGTCCCCTCAACTCCCGAACCCTGACCCGCTTACGGAGGGACAGAAACGAGCTAAATCCTTCTGGGGTGGGCTAGCCGAGGAGGCCAGAAGCGCCGCGGAGAAATCAGAGTCTGGGGAAGTCTGGGCCGGACCACCGCCTTACGCGCCCCAAGATGGCGCCGAGCAGAAAGGCAGAGGGCGGGGCGAGGATGCCCTTGGCGGGAACTGGCTGCTCGCACTCCCAATTTTGGGGTGGTGGTTCTGCCAAACAGTTCTTTCTGTTGCCGCCCCCATGGTGTCC